>NC_089847.1:17068047-17330547 GCF_035609145.1 Eleutherodactylus coqui
TGAGAAGGTGACTATCCAGGCGCTCCTCTTGCAACAGGCTATAGAGCAGCAAGACAGTGTGCTTAGGTGCCTCGGAGCCATAACACAACATCTCGAATGGGATGAGTGTCAGATTCCAACCCTGTCCTAGTGTTATGTTCCCCAAATAGCTAGAAATCTGGAGGTATTGCATCCAAGAACCCGGGGGCATACCCCTACCCCCATCCAGGTCCGTCAATGGCCGCATCCCCCCGACCCATCACCTCCCCCACCCTGGACTCTGTTCCCACAGGCTGCACGTACACAAGGTAGACGGGAGCTGCAGATTCCCCACTAAAGGAGTAAGAGGCCCCGGGACCGAGATCCCACAACTCCCCTCCAGGCACTGAGTAGAGTGATCATTAGAGTCGAGGCTCCCTTCCCAATTGCTGAGGTCTACTTTTTATACAAGCATAAGAAGTCCTGGTACATGGCGCTACACTCCCATGAACACATCATGACCAATGGGTAATGGTTAGCAACTTTTATTTTATAAAGCACCAGCAAAGTAATGTGTTTCGAGACTAATAGCCTCTTCCACAGTCAAGCTGGTGTACGGACAGCAAGAACTGTTATTAAAGGATGAGTCAGGAGGTGGCGGGTCATATACTAATGAGAAGGGGTTGGTGCTGAATGGTGCCGGCTATTGCAGACAGATGGCAGCACCCCTGTCCCAATTCTACTTTCATTACGATCATCGAGCCATTGGACACCAATTCTCCGTACTAGTTCTACTTTTTTTAGACCAACTTTAATCCGTCATTAGAGGTCAGGATATTAAACAGTAACGGGGGTGCGGCTGTGACGACTGCTCATTTAAGAGAGGTGACCGTGATGAATCCAAGAACGTGTGATCCAAATGCAAAGTGACTCCACGAGGGATTAAGAAGTTCTGAAACTTACACCAACTACTCCTTAATGATATCACTGATTGCTACCAGAGAAGCCTAAAATGTAATGGATGTGAAGAGAAAAACATAAAACAGAATTGGACAGATCGGTTTTGCTGTAGAAAATATATAACTGCATATTTAACCTTTACGGCGCCAAAATAGAATTGCCTAAAACCTTTGTACGCACTATCCTCCATAGATTTTCTTTGGAGCACCAGCCTCAAGAAATATATATATACACACACATCTATAGATTAACCCAAGAAAATAACGGGGGCTATGCAATTTAAAATGTAGCGTGATCAATAGAAATAGAATAAAGCCTGGGGTCTATTTGCACCATGGGCAATAATAACAGAACAGTAAGACGGCTCTTGTTGGCTCTGGGGATTCCGGAGTATTATGATATGACAGAACACAAGCAATATATGTACTGAAACCTGCTACCCGCAGGCTGCTCCGAAGCTGAATTTTCTTCATTTTTGTCTTTTTTTTGGATCTATCTGTGTCAAAGCATTTCAGATATTTTTTTTTGTTGTGGTCTCTTTGCAAGTTTCTGTGATGTGTGCAGACGAGAAGATAGAACTATCTTCATCAGTGTTCAGTAGCTAACCATTTATTATAACATCATGTACAGAACCTCTGAATCTGCTTCAATGAAATCAATAGGGGTGGAGAAATGAGGGAAATCAATTTCACAAACTTCATAATATATAAATCTGTATTGATTTTTTCAATCGATTTTTATGACATTCCGTTGTGGTTTTATTAAAAAAAAACCTTGCTATATGAATTGGTGACAATGTATCGGCCCACATATTGTATACAGTATCAGAACGTTTATCTAAAAGGTGTGATACTTTAAACTGCGGCACAAATTCCCATCTTAAAGGAACACTAACTTTTCAGACGACTTCGGCTCATCTACTAGTTTGTGATCGTCTCATCATTTCTGTAATAGAGTTGTATAAAAAATGTTGCTGCTTTTTCACTAGAAATCACATTTGAAGGGGCTGCCACTAGGGGTCTCCCTTCCAGCTTCTCTGCCATCCACTGTCTGTCCTTAGGTACAGAGTTTAGTAACAAGGACAAAGGTATGCTTCCTTGGCAATGGGGAGGAGGAGCAATCTTTACAGGGGCTTCAGGCTTACAGATCTGCAGACAGTGTGAAAATTATCTCTATGGTCTTTGACTTTCCTGGGGGGGTGTCTGTGTGTGTATACACATTATATTGGGTTCATTCACCATTTGGCCACAATGCCTGAATTGTCCTGGGAGAGCAGAGGTAATGACCCCATGCTGATTGGACTAATGCAACATGGGACATCAGGGCAAGGAAGTTAAGACAGTGAACTACTGGCAGAATGCTAGGCTTGGTTCAGGACAGCAGAAAAATGGGGAAAACCACCTGAAAATCAGAACTTCAAAGATAAAAAAAGGGTGGAAACAGCAGGAAATGAGAGGATAAGGAGAACCTGGTGTATTTAAGAAAACTTGTTGAAAACTCAGATACACTTTAAAGCATATCTAATATATCCAAGTGGCAGACCTTTAATGGATTTCATGGGAGCTAACATTTGACATGATCCTCATACCCTCTAATGTATAGTATAATAAAGATTTTTTTCCCCCTTGACTTCATTATTTCATCCACCTACACTAAATGGCCACTTTATTAGAAACCCCTATTTAGTAGCACGTTGGACTCCTTTGATCTTCAGAACCGCAGCAATTCATTGCGGCATAGATTCCACTAGACGATGAAATCAGCAGGAATATTGGCCCATGCGGACAGGAAGCTTCTTGTTACAGCAGATTATATGGTGATTCTGACACCTTCTGACCAGCTGACAGGACGGGTTCATCGCAGCTCCAGAGGTGTATAGAGGAGACTGTTTACTGTGTAGTATTTGGCTTTATTTTCATTTTCCAGTAGCTTATAATGGACTTCATGCAGAACTCTAACAACGCAAGCCAGCAATCCTACAATGTATGCATTATGGGGGATTTGATTCTGTGGAAGACGAATCTCCATAAGATGAATGCTAATATAATGTGTTGTGATTGGTTATTTTTGAACTGTGGTTAAAAGGCATAAATAAAACTTTCCAAGAAGAAGGCTTCATCTATTCATACTGGTTGTGCCAAATTCCCTTTAACACAGTGGAACAGAAATCTGGATTCATCTGACCAGGCAATGTTCTTCACAGCTCAGCCATACAATTTTCATGCTCTTTTGCGCCGCTGGAGTCTCGCTTTTACGTACATAGTAACATAATATTTAAGGATGAACATAGAGATATGCCCTTCACAGTATAGACATGGCGAAAATATATAAACGTTAGTGATATTGATTTTAAAATTTAAGGGCTGACAAAATAGACATATGCCCATGCAATTCAACATACAGTATTATCTTGTTGATCCAGAAGAAGGCAAAAAAAGCCATGAGATAGAAGCCAATGTTCCTCATTTTAAGGAAAAAAATTATCCCCCGACTCCAAATCTGGCAATCAGAATAATCCCTGGATCACCGAGCCTTCTGAAATAATCAGCGATATAACATGTAATATTGTAACACTCAAGAAAGGTGTCCAGACTAGAGATGAGCGAGCATGTTCGGTAAGGTGAGTTACTCGAGCGAGCATCGCTCCTCTCGAGTAACTGCCTTCTCGTCCGAGTGTGCTCTGGGGAGCAGCGCGGGGGAGCGGCAGGCGGTGGGACATAGCGGGGGGGAGTGAGAGATCTCTCTCACTCTCCTCCTTGCTCCCCTCCACTCAATGTGTGGTCTGGCCAGTGATTTGTAAAGAACAATGTTCTTGTCATGCGCCCCTAGACCTTTTGTGATGCACCCATGATCCTATTTGCCTTGGCAGCAGCTGCCTGTCACTGACTGCTCCATTTAAGTTCACAATTAACTAAAACCCCCAAGTCCTTTTCCATGTCAGTTTTGTCCAGTGGTTTTCCATTTAGTGTATAATGGTAACATACATTTTCCCGGCCCATGGGCATGACCTTACATTTATCAGTGTTAATGCTCTTTTGCCCCTTGGCTCCTTTGGTCCTAAGGACATTGGATGCTCTCTGTGGCATACTTTCATATTTAATGTCCGATATATTTCAGTTGAAATTTCCCTCCATTCATTCTGCAAACATCTGTTGAGTTATCTCGAAGAAAATGAATCAGTCCATCTACAACGCTGGTTTATATTGGTTTGAGGATATGGATGCTGCACAATTGGACTGGCTGCACAAAGTCCCAACCTGATCCCTACTGAACATGCTTGGGATGAACTGGAATGTTGGATCAGGAAATATGAACAGTGTCCTCCTCCTTTGAGAGAACTCAGCAGATGTTTACAGGATGAATGGAGGGAAATATCAGCTGAAGTATATGAGACGTTAGTAAAAAGTATGCCATGGAGAGTATACAATGTCATCAGGGCAAAAGGAGCCCCACTAATTATTAACATATGGAAATACATACTACTTCTGATTCTTACTCAGGTGTCCAATTACTTTTTGTACAATAGTGTAGATGCATAGTTTAGGCCAATATTCCCCAACCAGTGGATGCCCATAATGGGAGTTATAGTTTTGCAACTCTTGGAAATCCACAGGTTGAGGAACACTGGTTCAGACTATAGGATCTCAACAATCAATCACAGTAGTCGTATAAAACCTCATGTTACTAATATTCCTTTTGCCAGTTGTTCCTGTATGGCTGGACTATGTCTTCAAACATGAATGGAGATTTTTAGACTTTTAGATAACATTTCTGTGCCTTTAAATCTAGGATAAAGTTCATTTGCTTGTGTAGAATTTGATCACAAACCAAAACTCACAGTTCTCGGCGCGAAGCAGAAGTTTATTAAAAACAGATGGGCGGTTTCTCCGTGCCCCAGTACTGAGGTGATGAGAGCTTACTTTATGTAAGAAAATAGACCTCATGCATGCAAGAAGGAAGACCTCGTGTATGTATATCTATGGCAGGTCCTGAACGTGTGCGCAATTAAAACCAAAACCGCTGGAAGCTATCAAACCAAAAGAAGATTCAACTTCCAAAGAAAAATAAAAGTCCTCTTCGGTGACATTTAGTTCAGCTGTTTCTATTATGTGACAACCAATATGTCTGACACAACTCTCACCTTTAAGGGATTGCCATGTAGGTTTTCTATAGAAGGATGGAGCAATGTCAAAGATGCGCCATTTCCCAAACAGTTGTTTTTTGAGTCTTGAGGATGAAGGTGGCAGCTGGTATGCTACTGTAGCTAAAGTATATATCCTTTACCTATATCCTTCAGCCCTGCTGGGATGGGAGGCTGTTTCCCCGTGGAAACGCCTCGCATTCAGGGCTTCAGAAGAATGCGAGAGCGATATTGGCGCGTCAATCACATCCCGATATCGCTCTCGCCAGTGTGCAGGATCCCTTAAAGAGACAGTGCGCTCCAACAAAATGTTCCCCCACCAATCACAGTTTACGCCTGCCTGTATCAGACGTCATCCCTCTTACAGAAAATGCCTTGTGGTCTATTTGGTTTGCTCAAGGTGCTCTCACAAATTTGTTCTGATTCTTCGGTAACCTACATCTGGCTTGAATATGTTCCTCTCTCTACTCCAGACCCCGCTTCTGTCCGCTGCCTGTTCTAACTTCTGGCCTGATTCATTGTGCTGAACTTGTTCTCTATGACCCGACTTCTTAGCTTGTTCCTTGTACTAAAGTTTGTCACCTGCCCACATCCGGACTGTTTGACTACGCTCCTGTTCATACCCTCAGGTATCACACCAAGGCCTTTATCACCCTAGTGGAACCACTTCCTGAGTAACAGCCTGGGGTCCCCGCAGTGAAGCCCACATCCTGATTGGTGGGGTTAAAGGGAACCAGTCATCAACTATAAGCACCATAATCTAAGTTATGATGCTTATAGTTTAGATGACATGGAGTCTGGGTGGCTGAGTCTTATACTCACCAGGTCCCTTTTTCCTGCGTTGTTCATAGCAAAACCAGTGCATTGTCACAGAGATGAATGGGAGTGGCACGTACAGCCTTCTGAAAATAGTCAAGCTGCCTGTGAATGCATTGACTTTGCCAGGGAACTACACAGGAACAGGGGGAGTATGAGACCCCAAAGTTCCTAAGCCATAAGCACCATAACTTAGTTTAAGGTGCTTGCCTGTCAAAGGTGAAGACTGGGGTTCCTTAGGTGTTGCCATGTCCACTATGTCTGGCAAAAAGGTTTGCTTTTTTACCCCAGAAACAATGCCCTTTTACACTATGTCTACTTTTCAAGTGAATGAGATTGAGCTGCAATACCAGGTATACCCAAGAGGGGCACTGTTTTGTGGAAAAAAGCAAATCCTTTTTTTCTAATCTCACCCAACCCCTTTAAGAAATTGATGAATAGAATTATCTAAGTAAATAACACGTCGATTTGTATTTTTTTTTTATTTAATGGAGAAAATGTTAATAAAAATTGGCTTCTCCCAATAACATTTTCTCATTTTTTGGAAGGCCTAGGAAAGGTCTGCTAGCAGAAACCAATGTATGACTCTTTCAGAATGCAGGGGAATAAAGAAAAAAAGAAAGAATCACATTGATCTAGCTAATCTTACTTTGCATAAATTTTACACACCATTGGCAGTGGTGTAATGTTGATGAAGTGCTATGTAAATTCACACTATTGAGAGCTCTTTTAATGTAGCACAGCAAGACAGCATCTTATTACCACCGTCTGTAGAAGCAGGTTATCTTATCGCTTAAGCATCCGATTTGCTTCTTACATGCTATAATCATTTTAATTGTGATTGAAAGAAAAAAAAAAAAGCTGAAGCACTAATTATTCTTATTTTTAATTTTTCTATTCCGTTAAACTTTGTTATTAGCATGGAACATGACTAAGCTGAATAACCGACTAAGGGAAGAGAGAAATGGAAGACCAGACATGGGGTATATATGCTATTCTTGCCAGCTTATAGTTTTTGTGTGAGCACTTGAAAGTAGACCTGACAGGAGATCAAAGGCGTTATCCAGGCTTTAAAAATGGATAGCCTATCCTTGAGATAGCCATCAGTATCTGATCGGTGGTAGCATACCGCCAGGGTCCCTGCTAATCAGCTGATTGAAAGGCGCTTGTGCAAGTGCTGCAGCCACTTCAATGGTTACATTCGAGCAGGAGTTCTCAGAATGACTTTTTTTTATAGTGGCCATTCTGCATATTAAAAAATTGAAGTGAATGGCACAAGCTTGTAGTACTCAGAATGGCCATTATACAAAATATGACTTTTTTGAGCACTCATAGGATCAGTCACATGGGCGCATTGGCCATTTTCTGTAATTGTTTTGAATTCTTGATTTCCCCTTCTGTGACGCATTTATATTAGTGTAGGGACCCACTACAACGCAAGGAACCGTGAAGTGGTTAGTGGGCTCATGTATCTTGGCCAACATCCAACCAATGCCTTGCATTTATTATCTATCATTCACATGCAGTGTGGCATTAAGACACCAGGGGGAGCCCAGGGTGGCAGTACCAATGTGGTTCACTGATGGATATGCAGGGCAACCCGCCAAATTATCATGGCGTCATTAATAGGTTGCTGGTGTGCATGGTGAACTACATATATCAGAATGGTCTGGCACCCTGTATCCACTATGTGTGGGAGTATATGCCAAGCATCCACCCCCCTCATTATCAGGAGGCAGTGTGAGTGGTTGTCTTATCGGTGCCCTCACAGGTGTTATTGGCTCCTCCATTTGGCAGTCAGCTGCCTGCATGGTGAGAGGAGGATGCATCTATATGCACTCCTCACCCAGTAAATCCCACCTTCTTCTAGATCAACCTAAACTTTAAAGTGAAAAACAGTTCCAAGCATGATCCAAGGGATTCAGGTGCTCTACAGTATACCAGGTACTCTGTAGTTAATGTGGGAATCAGTTGGGGTCCCAGATTATGGACCACCATGAATGTCACCTAGAATATAAAGGACAGATCTTACATTGAGCCAAGGCTCTGAAATAATGAGGCAAAGGCACAATAAGGGCCATGAAGTCCAACACAACCACTTCTAGATTACTTGTTGTTTATTGATTTGTTTTAAGTGTTTTCTATTTCTTCATTGCTTATGACTGTTTATAATTATTGTGGTTAACTATCTCTGTTAGTTACATAAATGGTGAATGGAGTGGCAGTGTGCACATGTAACCACCGCTGCATTCATTCGGGGGACTCAGAATCCCCCGTTCTAGTGATTGGTAGAGATCCCAGAGGTGGGACTCCCAATGATCAAACAATTATCACCTATCCTATAGGCGTCCCGCAGTTCTCAGTGGGACACCAGCTGAAAGCGCCGAGAGCAATGCAGCTGTTTGCATGTACAAAACAGCTGAATTGTTCTCCGAGCTATCGCAATGCCTGCATAACTCTTAAGTAGTTAATTTAAGTAGTTAATCTAACGTTGGTGCACCCGTTCCGATGGCACAGGCCCGGGCGCATATACGCTGAGGCCGCAATTCCGTTGGCTCCCCATCCCTCACCAGCTCACCTCCTCTCTCCTTCCCTCCAGCTGTTTCCAATGGGAGTAGGCGGGACAGAGGTGGAGCTAAGCACCTGCCCCTTGTCCGCAGCCAGCAATGGGAGGGGTGGAGCTTATCCCCGCCCTCTCTCATTGCTAACAGCCGGAGGGGACTGTCATTGGCTCCCATAGGAGTCTATGCAGCGGCCGACATATTCTGAGCAGAAAGATAGTTCCAGGACTATCTTTGCTTCCCGGCGCTATATTGGCCTGGGCGGGCGCTTTTACGCCACGGGAATATGCCAGTGTGATCTGATGCATTGGAATCCAATATACTCTCTTGGAGCCAATATACACTCTTGTAAATAACGCCTCAAACTGTCGTTTAAGCGAATTTTGAGCGATCATCGCTCCGTGTAAATGGGCCTTTATGCCCCATTTAGACACAACGATAATCGCTCAAAAGATGTCGCTCAAGGAACTTTTGAGCGATCATCATTGTGTCATTTACAGCGCAAAATGATCGCTCAAGATGAGCTATCATCTTGCACTGCTAGTGGAGGATGCAGAAGACAAGCGTGGTTTCCCCGCTTGCCTTCTGCATCCAGCCGTTTTCCCGCTCCAAGCGCCGGCTGTTATACAACCGAGCGCTTGGAGCAGAGGATGCAGAAGACAAGCGGGGTGTCCCCGCTTGTCTTCTGTATACAGCTGTTTTCCCACTCTGAGCCTGGCTTCTGTATCCAGCTGTTCATACAGCCGAGCGCTCCCAACGGAGGATGCAGAATACAAGCGGGGTGTACCCGCTTGTCTTCTGCATCCAGATGTTTTCTGCACAGAGTGCCCGGCTGTTATACACCCGAGCGCTCCGTGCCAGGTATGGAGAACAGTGCTGGACCGCTCTGTTCTTCATACGCAGCCCCTTATCAGGGAGCAGGATACAGCTGAAACAATAGTATCAGCTGTATCCCGCTGTGAATCCCTGATAAGGCTGATGGTCGTCTTTCAGCATGCTGAAAGACGACAATGAGCGATGGCTTAACGAAAACTGCTCGATGTCAGCGCAGGTACACACAACGATTATCGCTCAAAAGACGGCTTTTGAGCAAATTTTGAGCGATAATCGTTGTGTCTAAATGGGCCTTTACTCAGCCACTCAATCAGTATTGTTTGGTTATTTAACCCAGCACTTCTGAACAAAAGGGTCTGATTCTACTTTCTGCTTAGAGGCATTTCTCTTCTTGCCTGAGGCTCCGCGGCGGAGCCCGTCACGCTCGTGGGCAGTCGGCCTTAGGCCGCTGTGTAAAATGTAAGTAAGTGTTAAGAAAAAAAGAATGCAATGATTTGGAAATCTCATAGCCATATTTTATTCCCAATAGAACACAAATCAGAAGTTGAAAATGAGACATTTTTCCATTTCATTTTAAGAAATTAACTTATTTAGAAATTGATGACAGCAACACAACTCAAAAAAGTTGTGTCTAGGTTAACAAAAGGCTGGAAAAGTAAGTACTAATGAAAAACAGCTTGAGAGTCAGTTTTCTATAAGGAAAGGGAATTAACCTGATTCTTCTAGTTAATAAAATAGCCAGTAATAATGCAGTTCGGGCATGCAGCCCCTTCCTCAGAAGATGGCTGAATAAAGTGCTGTGCCCATAGGTACAAGTAAAGAATGAGGGAAAACAAAAGAAGGGGGAGAGGAAAAACAAATAATGTTGTCCTCATCCACTCCCAGCTCGATTATTGCAACTCGCTGCTGATCGGCCTCCCCTACACCAGACTCTACCCTCTCCAATCCATACTGAATGCAGCGGCCAGGCTCATCTTCCTGTCCAGCCGCTACTCGGACGCCTCTGCCCTGTGCCGGTCACTGCACTGGCTGCCCGTTAAATACAAAATTCAATTTAAACTCGCTACCTTCATCCATAAAGCCCTCCACAGCGCAGCGCCCCCCTATATTGCCTCCCTCATCTCAATCCATCACCCTGCCCGGGCTCTCCGCTCTGCTAACGAAACTAGACTGCGCATCCCTCTAATTCGAACTTCTCATTCCTGCCTCCAAGACTTCTCCAGAGCAGCACCAGTCCTCTGGAACGCACTACCAAAGGATACTTGGGCAATCCAGGACTCGAAAAACTTTAGGCGTGCTCTAAAAACGCACCTCTTCAGGGAGGCATACCGCATACCCTAAACAAACCCCTCTGTACTCCGACTGATAACATGCTCCCAGACTTACTGACTGCAATCCCTGCTAGCCGTCATAAACCGCTCCTGCAGTCATACCGATTCTGCCGTCACACGGCTAAATGTCTGACCATTGTCTGTGTATAGCATCCCTGGCTCTCCACCTCGCCATACTGTGCTCATCTCCGCCATACCGTTCACATCTCCAGCCCCTTTAGGCCACCTGCACACGAGCGGGTCGGATCCGGCAGCGAGAATTCTCGCCGCGGGACCCGACCCAAAAGCCTGCAGGGACGAGCGCGTACTCTCCCGCGCCTGGCGGCCCCAGCTCTTTCATGTGCCGGCTGCGGCGCAGCCGGCGCATGCGCAGACCGGAGCCGGCGGCCGGGTGAGTGCGTGCCCCGCACAAAAATAGGACATGTTGCGGTTTGTTTGCCGCGCGAGATTTCGCGCGGCCAAACCGTGGCCGTCTGCATAGGAGTGCGTATTGTAATGCACTCCTATGCAAACTTTCAGTGGCGGAAATCCCGCGGGAAATCCCGTGGCGGGATTTCCGCCCGTGTGCAGGCGGCCTTACCTTCTGTATCACCCCTTTACTTGTAGTATGTAAGCTCGTTGGAGCAGGACCCGCACCCCTATTGTTTCCATCAACTGATTACTATGTAACCGTGGTTCTGTAATTTTTGTACTTTTGTCTTTCTGTATCCGCCCTGTCTATGTAAGCGCTGTGGAATATGTTGGCGCTATACAAATAAAGTTGATTATTATTATTAAAACAAAGTACACAGTTTTAAATAAATATAGTATATTTACCATAGAATAAAATAAAGGACTGAAGACAGATAAGAGCTTGAAGAAAGTGATAATTAGTCAATGCGTCAGTAAGGCCTCATGCACACGGGCGGATTTTTTCTGCGGAATCCCGTGTGGTCGTCTGCCTCTGGGCTCCGCAGCAATAACCCTCCATAGCACGCTTAGGAAAAATGATTCTTCATGTACATGAGCAGAAACCAATTGCAGTTTCCACTGGCGGATAAAAAAATGCAGCATGCTCCATTATACTGCGGTTCCCGTTAAGGTCAATGGAAGCCATCTGACCTATAGCCTGTCTGCAATTGACATTGCGGATTCCGCGGGTAAAGCAAGAGTTAAAAATAAATCTGTACTGCACATGTCCGACGGCGAGCCATACGGACCATCCACAGTACAGAGAAGACATGTCCAAGTGGACGCCGGCAAAAGAGACGAAGAAGGTACGCAGGATCACCCGCTGCAGTCAAGGCCGGATTCCGTGTGGGATTCCGCAGCCGGAATCCGGACCTGCCATGTGCATGAGGCCTAAATGGTGATGATTATGTGAAGGAAGCAATCTGGTATACTAGATGAATAAATGAACTTGCCTCGTAGTGCTTAGAATGTCTAGTGGAGAAGTGTCTTTAAGTGGTCGCATACTTCATACCATAAATCAAATAATTCATGGAGTAAATCGGTCATATTGGGGGAGTCCAGTGAATACATGCAGGGCAAAAACATGAATAAATAGATCAAATTCAAATTGTATCCAAATAGGTAAATTATCTCAACATTTGTGATGTTCCATCACTACAAAAAAAAGAGGTTATCTATTGAGTATGAACTTAAATGGTGGCATAGTTCATACCATACCGATTGGTCATGTAGAGGGGAGTACAAGTGACACAGGGAAAGTATGAGAACTCTCATTGTATATCGCACCACTTATCATTTTCTTAATTCCATTTATTTCAGCTTAATATTATGTACATTGACCACATTGATGAATTATGCTCATATTGCACTAAAGAAATATGCATTTTAATATTTTTATTTGATTTTTATTATGTTCATTTTACACTGAAAAATATGCATTTTTGTCTCCATTTTTATAAATTGCCTTTTATCTGCCTTCCTCTTATGGCACTAGTTTTATCATTTGCTTTCGGGATGAGATGATTAGTTTCATTCCTACCTTGATACATTCCCCCTTTTTTCTAGTGAAGGAACTATACAAATATTGAGTTATGGACGGATGAAATCTGATTTGTATTGTTATTTAGTTACTGCATTATGTATTTGCCTTGCATATATTCATTGAACTCCCCCTATATGAGCGGTTTTCTCCATGATGAGTATGCAACCATTTAAAGACACATCTTTCTCCGCCCTCCTCCTAAAGTCACTCCACCCTCCAGACCTTACGTTGTCGAAACATGTTGAGGGGGAGGTCTATGTTTCTTGTAGCTCAAAAAGGGGGACTTGCTGATATTTTTTTAGGCAGAGTCATTAGTCTGCAGCAGTGACCTTCTATAGCTACTAACCATCTAGGGGAGCTCTATAAAGCACAGTATACAGCAGACTGCAGCAGCCGGAATGATCCTGTGTTTCTCCGAAAATAAGACCGTGTCTTAAATTAATTTTTTTCCCCAAAAGAGGCGCTAGGTCTTTTTTTTGGGGGAATGTCTTATTATACTTAACTAGCTGGCTCGGTCCAGGTCCCTCCCGCTTCTCTCCGAAGCTCTGATGCGCTTCTTGTAGCCCTCAGCTGCCTACAGAAGATCACTTCCTGGTTACGGGCTTCAGAAATCCCACCTCCAGAAAGCAAAGGTTCTGATTAGTTTGCTAATTAGTTTTCTGCTCAGCCAATCAATGCAGTGCTCGATGAACCAATGTGATGGCTGTGATTGGTTCATCGAGCGCTGCATTGAATGGCTGAGCAGTGGTCGAAGAACCAATCACAGCCATCGCGTTGTGGAGGCGGGATTTATGAATTGGGTGAGTCATGGCATTGATTTTCCAACTAATAAATCCTGCCTACACAATGCAATAGCTGTGATTGGTTCTTTGACCGCTGCTCAGCCAATCAAAGCAGAACTCAGTAAACCAATCACAGCCATTACGCTGCTCAGTCAATTAATGCAGCGTTCAAGAACCAATCAGAGCCATCGCTTTCTTTTCTATGTGTCTCATTTCCATGTGTAATTGTTGTCAGTGAGAGAAACCAAGTAATCTTGTAGATATGATATGTTTTAATGGCTAACAAAGATACATGATGCTACAGTAAGCTTTCAGGTCTTCTATCGACCCTTCATCAGGCTAAAATGAAACTGGTTTGGTTGGGGCACGTATATAATATACAAATGCAGAGATAAGACACATCATAAAACTGTCCCATTCCTGAGCTCAGTGGACTGATTAAGTATGTATTTCTCATTTGTATATTATATATGTGCCCCATCCAAACCATTTTCATTTTAGCATGATGTAGGATCAATAGAAAACCTGAAAGCTTGCTGTAACCTCATGTATTTTTGTTAGCCATTAAAAGGTATCACATCTACAAGATTACTTGATTTCTTTCACTGAGAACAATCACTCATGGAAATGAGACACATAGAAAAGGTAAAGCTCTTAAATAATGATATGCGGTTTTTTTTAATAATATAGACCAGAGGCGTAACTTGAAGCTCCTGGGCCTCAATGCCAAACCTATAACGGGCTCCCCTGCTTTATTCATAGTACTGGGCTGCCTATATGTAGAAGAGAGGCCTTATGGGCTCCTTAAGGCTCCTGGGCCCGGGTCCAACCGCATCCCCTGCATCCCCTATAGTTACGCTAGTGATATAGACAATTATTGTGAATAGGCAAAACTGCATTTTTAGTATCTCCTGGAACTGCCCTCTAAGTCTAACGTGACAGCCTCTTTGGATCATACACCCAGCCATCGGTTTGCAGTCCATTAGTTTCCTTCCAGAACACAGATATTCCGTCTCTCTTCAGTAGACAGGTTTCCTGCTCCAGCATCCAGCTTCACACACAATGTCACAGCCCCTCTCATTACAAGTCACCGCGGTATTTATGTGAAGAAAAAAAAAAAGAGTCTAAAATAATACTAGTCAACCCCCCCCCTCCAAATACAATGCATTCCGCAGCGTTCCACGTCATCTTTAGCCTATCAAGAGAATAGGGGGGGAAAATGAATAATTCATCTCTAAACAAACAGCTGTGATTTGACATCACGCTGCAACATAACCGTCCTACAGAATATCACATCCGTAATAGATCTTAATACCCAGATTTAAAAAAAAAAGGAACACAGGAAAAAAAAAGCCGTTTCCATTGTTTCAGTAGAAATGCACAGAACCTTACAGAATTTCAGTCAAGGAGAAAGAAAAGGGAAAAAAAAAACACCTTATTACTTCTAACTCCTGCGAGCCATTTTGGTCTCCAAAGGTTTTAGACCGCCCGAGGACATGTGTCTGCAGTGTTTTCGGGAAATGACTTTCCTTCTCACGAAACACTGCTATGTTCTGAAGCGCTGCTGCCCCGGAGCGTACCCACTCAATTTTCTGATTAACCCCTGTGCTGCTGGAAAGCCTGAAACACATTAACCAGGCGATGGAAGGGATTTGCCGGCCTTCCTCTATTTAACATTAATCAGATTTTTAATTCCACATGATATTGTCTTTTTTTTTTTTTTGCGCCTAGAGATGATGTGATGGTCTAAAGCATTATGTATGGATTGCATATTCTAGGCGCTTAGGAAAGCATAGCAAAGTAACAAGAGAAGACTCTCGATTTTCTAGTTTTTTGACTCGATGAAGAACGAGATGATGAGCGCTGAATTTTAACACAATCGGGGTGTTGGAGACAACGGAGGTTGTATCTTTAGAGCAAGGCTACTTCGGATTTTGGGACCTTAGCCTCAGGAAAGGGGGTATCAAACAGCAAGCTAATTGTATTACTTATATAATAAACGGTCAGATAGGCGGGTGTGGAGGCGCCTTGCCCCATACTGGTTTGACTTTGGACCCCAGTTTTCACGCTTAACCCCTCCAAGCGGGATACCGGTTTTGCTGCGTGTCTCCAGGCTGTTACAAGCACTAATAGTCAGAGTAGTAAAGCTGCTGATGCTGCGCTAAGGTGCGGTACCGGCGTGGAGTCCGGCCCGGGGACACAAGCAAAGCCTTGGCTAGTAGGTCAGTGCAGGAAGCGAGCAAGGCCAGAAACAGAGCCGAGGTCACAGAGGACAGAAGTCAGGATCGTCAGTAGCAGAGGTCAGAACCAGGAACACACAAACAGGGGCTTTGTCACAATGGTAAAAGACCGTTGCTTAGACATCCTCCATGACGGGATAATGCCTAACATAGTAGAGGAATTCAGTTGTTCCGCTGGGGAAGGATTAGGGAGCGCAACTGGCCCTGTAAGAGAGGACGGGGAGTATGCAGGAGCCCCACGGACTGCAGCCTGGGAGCGAGCAGAGAAGTACACGCCATGCAGAAGGCGCCAGTGACGGACTGAACACCCCGCAGCAGGTGAGCGACGATGCCACATTGTAACAGAAACTATACGACATAATCCACTAAAAAAGCTAGTTCTGCGTCCTGGAAAAGCCAATTCAAATCCTGGGAAAGTCAATTGCTTACCTTCCAGTCAATATGTCCCTTGACTAGTTTCGCCAGGAGGGGTTCAAACCACCAGTCAGTACAGGAATTGGACTTACTCAAGTTGGGGGTGCTCCCTTTCTACAAGTCCCATAATAGTGGCAGGGTACTCTCTCCAGCGGAGGTGAAACGCATTAGCCAAGGCCACAGTAAATAATAGAATATTCATTAAAAACAAATGTGTTTTGCCATCCTCTGGATCAACATTGCAGGATAATAGGCTAAGTTGGATGGGCATGGGTCTGTTTTCAGCCTTAACACCTCAGTGACCACCCCATACTGTTTTTACATCCTGGCTTGCTGGGCCTTAATCCCCAGGGACGTAAAAACATGGAGTTGTTATCCTGGGCCGTAGGACCTCTCTCCCCCAGTCACATGATCGCCGATCATATAAAACTCAATAAAAAGTAAATAAAAGTTAAAGATTCAGCTGCCCTGATGGATCGGATCCATCAGGGCAGCTTAAAAGTACTCACACCCATCCTTCGCGATGCCGTGCGGCGTTTTGGTTTCCCAGTCCTGATGGTGATGCCCCCGATGAAATCTTTATCCGCTGATTTTTTTCCAACTTCGGCGCATGGGCCCATCTGCAAAATGGCGGACGCAAGCACAGAAGCTGGGGAGGGCCCTGGAAATTTAAAGTCTTCTTACTCCTGGGTACTACAGGTAGCCAAGAACCTGGAACACTGACCGTGGTAAGCAGTCCCCAGTCACGTGATTGCCATTATCCAATGGTTAAAACACAGTTGAAGTTTAATTCTCCTTTCAGTTTGAGCCCCGTTGTGCATACAGACATAATATTAGGGCCACAATGGGTACGTGTCTGAACATAGAACAAATGGGGGGGAACCGTTTTAGGGTGAAAGTCTTCATTCATGTGTGTGCTGTACAAAAAAAAACTGTTTTTGAAAAGATACAATTGCCAAAAAAATGAAAATTATAATTTTTTCCTTCTGCTTTGCTCAGATTCATTCAAAAACTGTGGGGTAAAAATATGCAGTACACTTCTAGATAATTGTGTTAAGGGGTCTAGTTTTCAAAATGGTGTCATTTGTGGGGGTTCTCTATAGTTTTGGCCACTTAAAGGAGATGTCCCGAGGCAGCAAGTGGGTCTATACACTTCTGTATGGCCATAATAATGCACTTTGTAATGTACATTGTGCATTAATTATGAGCCATACAGAAGTTATAAAAAGTTTTTTACTTACCTGCTCCGTTGCTAGCGTCCTCGTTCCCATGGAGCCGACTAATTTTTGGCCTCCGATGGCCAAATTAGCCGCGCTTGCGCAGTCCGGGTCTTCAGCAGTCTTCTATGGAGCCGCTCGTGCCAGAGAGCGGCTCCGTGTAGCTCCGCCCCGTCACGTGCCGATTCCAGCCAATCAGGAGGCTGGAATCGGCAGTGGACCGCACAGAAGAGCTGCGGTCCACGAAGGTAGAAGATCCCGGCGGCCATCTTCAGCGGTAAGTATTGAAGTCACCGGACCGCCGGGATTCAGGTAAGCGCTGTGCGGGTGGTTTTTTTAACCCCTGCATCGGGGTTGTCTCGCGCCGAACGGGGGGGGGGGGTTTAAAAAAAAAAAACCCGTTTCGGCGCGGGACATCTCCTTTAAGGGCTCTACAAGTGGGCAAATGGGACTACACCACCTTCAAGCAAAATGACTGCTCTGAAAGCCACTGGCTTTCTGATGGAAGACCGTAATACTAACAATTACAAGGTAGTATTATTGCTGCGCTATAATGTGCCTGGAGACGAGTGAAGTCTTCAGCTTCTTATGAGTAAAGTTGGTTTCACACATTTGATAAATGCTAACAAAATTCACCAACTATCTAGTGTGTGTGAGGCAAGGGCCGCCAGTGGTCTGCATGCCCATGGAAGAATGGCTTTAGCACCTTACCAACCACCATAGTTAAAACACCACAATGCTTTTAAGCAACATTTATGTAGGTACAAGTCTACGGTGTCACCAGCACTGGCGTAACTATAGAGGGATGCAGAGGATGGATGCGGTTGCACCCGGGCCCAGGAGCCTTAGGGGGCTCATAAGGCCTCTCTTCTCCATATAGGGAGTCCAGTACTATGAATAAAGCATTATAGTTGGGGGCCCTGTTACAGGTTTTACATCGGGGCCCAGGAGCTTCAAGTTACACCTCTGTGTTATTCGGTTAAGAGAAGTTGGGGGCCCCAAGATAAACTTTTGCACCCATGACCATGAGCCTTTAGCTCCATTCTGCCAGATAGTGCTATAGTATGCCATAGTACCCACTAAGGAGACAATTGGGTCCTGAGCCATTTGTATTCTTATTGCTTCCATAGTGGTATTAGAAGAACACAAGCACAATAGTCAATAATGATATAATAATCATCTTCCTAGACTTCTCCGAACTGGCCTTTTTAGTATAAATATCCCAATATGTCGTTGTGTTCTGTGTTGCTGCTGTTTTCTTAGGAGGCGGGTTGGATTGTGGGCGCACCTTACAGATAGTCATGTTGTAGTTGCACCAACTTTAACCTCTATTGCTATAGCGCAGTCTAGTAAATGAGGTTATAGATTGTCCTGATCAAACCTACAAATTAGGCGCAACGTATTATAAAATCAGACAGGGTTTTAGACCCTACAAACTGCTGTTAAAAAGCCGTCGCTGAAGAGAAAACAGATAAAAGTGACAACCAGGACCGTAAATAGGATGTGTTGTAGGACGTGTCGCTCTCTTGAAATATACATGTGTAGTATTGTATTCCCAATGTGATGCATCAATCTGACGGTATCAAAAAATGTATATTTATTTTATTCCATCGCCTGCAGGCGTGATTGTTTGTAATGCCATCCAATGAATGCTTTCTACAGAACGGAAATGTGAAAGATCGAATGATGAAGCCCCGTAATAGGAAACATGTGGATTGTAAGCGCGGTATATATTCCATTCTACATCTGAAGTTAAAGGGGTTTCCCAGTAATAAAAGCATTGGTGGCGGCGAGGTGATGGATCACATATATATTTTAAAAAACTAACAATGCTCACCTCCCTGCGGCCGCGCTGCTTCCCCGCCACCAATCCAGAGCGACGATTTTTTTGTTTACTTAAGCCGTAGTGGTCACATGGGTTGTTTATTCATGTGACCGCTGCAGCCAATAGGAGACCTCGACACGGGATGTCATCAGCGACATCCCATAAACCCTCCAGGGCTTCTATGTTAAGTTTATGGGGTGTCACTAAGACAGAAGACCCGGTGACGTCACCTGTCAGGTGCCATGATAAGTATATTGCTTTTATGTGGTTTGGGGCACAGGGGAATGAAAAATATATAAAAAATGAAGACAAACAACGCCTTTAAAGATACAACCCCGACCTAGATATAATCGATATCCTGGTCCGTGCCCTTTTATAGGTAATGGTAACTGTTGCAGTCTAAGCACCTTGACTCCAGCGGAGGAAACAATACCGAAGGCCTGTGAGTCTATCCAGAACTTTCCAGGGTTGGAAAGGTTATACAACTCCAGGGAGTCTGTCCGTTCCTGTAAGCCCCATGAGCTATACTTATGGGATCACAGGAGCCCACAGGCGATGTGAATCTTATCCTTCCTTGTAGGTCCCACGAAGTGGAATATGAACGTCACCACTGAATTCACCTGACTGACTACTTCCCGGGCATAGAATGCGAGGACCACACTGCATGCACACAAGTAGTCCGCTGGATGCATTCAGCAGGAACTTTGACAGCACACACAGGGGGAATGGCAGGGAGATAAGTATAAGGCCTCCTTTACACAGGCAACAAAATTGCGCGATTTTGTAGCGTTGCTACAGTGCTACAAATTGCATGTATGTGAAGCCCATGCTGTCCTATGGGTTACTTCACACATGCGATGTTTTGTAGTATGCAACAACCCGACACATAAACCTCGCAGGTCCGGCGATATGCCTTAAACTTGTGAGGTTTTGTAGCCCATGTTTCCCTATGGAGCCTTCCTCTCTGTTGCATCTCCCGAAAACGCGATTTTCTTGTGGTGCGATGCAACTTTGACAGCAGGAAATCCTCCTGTCAAAGCTATAATTCAAGCCCTGGCTGCAGAAAAAATACAAAATAACAAATACATCACCTTAGAAGCCCTCTCTGCCGCAGCTTCTCTGCAGGTCCCGGCATCTTCTAGCTGAGGATTGAAAAATCCTCGCCCACTGGAAGCACTGGCTGTGATTGGCTGACGTTTAGCCAATCACAGCCAGTGCTCGATGAGTGGCTGTGATTGAACCGGATAGCGCGGTAGAGGTGATGTATAATTTTCTTTTCTTCAGTAGCAGCTTCTTTTCGGGGTAGGGCTGATATTTCAAGCCCTACCCTGAAAATCCTTGCATGTGATACTACAAAGTTGCGCGACTATGTAGCATCACATGCGACTTTGTAGCTCTACAAAAGCGCAGTATTGCCGTGAGAAGACGCAGCAATATCGCACAAGCTAGTGCTGCGATATCGCTGCGATTTTCTCATGGTGATGCCGTGTGGCCCCTGTGAAGAAGGCCTAAGACTCACATTTCCAAATTGAGTGTGTCAGCTCCTACGAGCCCATAAGTTTAGTGTGTGGGGCTCACAGGAGCTGACAGAGTTCCTTAAAACCAATGAGAATAGCTCATAGACAGAGGCGAAACTATTGTGGGTGCAAAAGTAGCTGTTGCCCCTTGGGTTTGATGCCTTGGGGCTCTCTCACAGGAGCGCATGCTATCACGTATTACTCAGTTCCAATCTTTGCATTGACTTTCAATTGTGCCTCTCATATACAGCGTGCGAAATAAAGATTGCAGCATGCACCATGTTGGCATGTATTACTCACACATACACACCAAGATAGTGTATGAGGATTGTCGGCATGCAGCAATTACGCAATTCATTGTGTATCTCTTGCGTGCTCCCGTATGAGATGTACGTGCGCTGCAAAAAGAAGCGCTGGTATGAGAAGCCCTAAGAGTGCTCAAAAGTCTCAGCAGCCAATGATGGGCCCCTAATCAGTTTCAAATAATGTTGTCTTTGGGGTGCATTATTGTGTAATAGGGTCAACCCTTATGGAGCAGTCCACTGATGGATCACAGGACACAAAACTTAAGATGAAGCCCTCATGTCCACGGGCAGATCGGATTCCGTATGCGGGAGCCAGCAGCGCAAACCGACTCTACCCCTGGCAGAGGACACTGCGGGTTTTCTACTTACCCGTCCGGGTCTTCTATCTTCTCCACTGTGGATGTGTGCAGAAGCGCTTGCCAACGCACATGTACAGTAGAGTTTTTTGTTTTTTTTTAAACTCCTGCTTTCCTATGGAATCCACGGCCCATCCGCAATTCAATTGCGGACAGGCCACGGATTGGATGGCTTCTATTGACTTCAATGGAAGCCGTCCATGTGGGATCCACACTGAACTTGGACGGCTTGCTTTGCGTATATCTTCCGCGCGGGTGACCAGTGGGGATTCTGCAAATCAAATCCGCCCGTGGACATTGGTCGGAAAACTAGAATTTTATATACATAAGGCCAAAGGCAAAAAAAAGAAGATAATATGAGACCAACAGATTTAATTAGAGGTGTAGAATGCGTGAAAAATCTTTTTTTTCCCCCCAGAGTTCCTTTAAGACTCCATAAACCTACACAAAAGTGGTGCCTTGTCAGAAAACTTTGCCTTATCCCATAATGCACTAGGAGATGTGTGACTAAACCTTGCAACGCCTATATTAGCAGAGCAGCAGATAGCCGGTCTTCCAATAATTTTGTACAAGATCACCGACACATCGCATTACAGTTTCATTTCCTCCGCTCGCCCCTGCTCGCACCCCTCCCTTCCCCCCACTCAGGTTTTAACATGAAGGTCGTAGAAGTGCAGCCACACCAATACATAATGCAGTCTTATGTGAGCAGCGGGGACAATACTGCACAATTAGTCTCCGAGGGTCATTCCTCTATGTCTTCCAAGTCAGGAAGGGGAAGGGAGGAAGCAGCAGCAGAGTAGTTAATGCAACTGTGGCAATTTAGTTCAATTTCGATTATTACACCAGAAACAGACCATGTTGTCCAGGAGCGATCTCTTTATGAGTCTAGCTGTAGGGACTGTGACTTCTTAGCGTTGGACTTCTAAGGGGAATGAGAACATTTCAGAAAGTGAACATTAAACGCAGACATCCAGGTGGAGTCGGAGGGTTAGATTTAGGTCAATGCTATGGTAACTAAGGTATGATGACCTTTAGAATTAATATGCAGTTAGCAAAGAAAAACCGTCCTATATAAAGTACATCTTAACAAGATTCCACAACCTCGGCTGTGTCAAAGGGGCTAAAGAAATGCAATCAACCCGAAGAGAAATGTGCAGCAGCCTTGCCGTAGATGCAGGAATAAGTTCTCTAATCCGGCATCAACCAGGCTCTGAAGACAGGGTCCATATGAAGGAATATTGGGTCATCAGCGACACCTTGCAGATATACGGCCTACAGGGGGAGGCGCTCAGTGAAGTGGATTATCCTCCACTCTTGAGCCATGTTCACACATAGAAGATGTTGCCAGGATTTAGCTGTAGACTCCACCTCTATGTTCACAAGAGCAGTAACAAACCTCGGATGAATCTGATGAGTAGTTGCCTTGGAATCCATGGCTGAAACCAAAGGTAGTGTGACTTTTTGCCCTGTAAAGGTCATGTTATCGTGCACATATCTGCGCATTTTACTGTATTCTTTGCGCTGTCGGTGACCTTCACATTGGCGCAGGACACACCCCTGCCGTGGTTGATTGTGCAGCTTAATTAGTCCCCCGTGTTTTCGATTCTCTGCAAAATTGCACAGTTACGCAGGTATCGGGTGTTCGTGGACTGCTACGGTGACTTTGGTGCGCACATGCAGACTGTATTACAAGCCGCAAGCAATGTGATAGGTGCATGTGCAGTTCATCTGTCCCATTTATAGGCAGATTTATGTGATCCAACTAACATAGTATGTAAGGCCAAAAAAAAAACATATGTTAAGGTGACAAGATTTTCCCAGGGTCAAAGCGGGACAGAGGGGTGTGGCCAGGGGTGGGACTTATCACAACATATGATTTTACCTCCGTCGTTCTAAAAAGAGTACAGGGCCGTTTCAGAAAAGACAGAGCAAATTCCGCAGCATTTCTGCATCAAAAAAAGTCAAAATCCTGCAGGACCAAGGAGGAGAGGTCAGGGGAGGAAGATCCCGGATGCATACACTGCTGACACCCCGGCTGGTAATCACTTTAATGGTGACCAGATGTCCCGAAAGTGGGACAAATGGCTGTCCCGCCTGGGACAATGGCGAAAGCGGGACACAGGGCCCCAAAGCAGGACTGTCCCACCTAAATCAGGACGTATGGTCACCTTAAATATATCCATGCAGTTCAAGCCTATTACTCCCAAATGTTGATCCAGAGAAAGGCAAAAAAAAACCCAATGAGGTAGAAGTCATTCTTGAGTACTAGTACCCAAAACTGTCCACTATATTCCATGTGTGGTCTAATCAGTGACTTGTAAAGAGGAAGAACAATGTTCTTGTCATGTGCCCCTAGACCTCTTTTGACGCACCACATGATCCTATTTGCCTTGGCAGCAGCTGCCTGACGCTGGTTGCTCCACTTAAGCTTACAGTTAACTAATCCCCTTCCCCCCAAGTCCTTTTCCATGTTGGTGTTACCCAGTGATTTCCCATTAAGTGTTTTCCATTTATCAGTGTTACACTTCATTTGCCACTTTTCTGCCCAAGTCCCCTACTTATCCAGATCCTCTTACAATTGCCTTGGGTCCTCTCTTGTGTTAATCACTTTGCATAGCTTTGTATCATCTGCAAATATTGATATTTTACTGCACAATCCTTCTACCATGTCATTAGTAAATATATTAAAAAGAATAGGGTCAAAAACCGACCCCTGTGGTACCCCATTAGTGCATCCGCCAATCAGATTGCCCACAGCACTTGTGCGAGATGTAGACCATGGCAGTGATAACATAAAAACGTATCCACGTCACTAGTGCAGCGTCCGAGGAGTTGGCCCACAGCCGAGGAGATAGCGAGGTAGATTGCGGCCTTGTCACAGGACTCTACCACCTCCTCCCCTGGGGGTAGCACGGGACCGTCCAAGTTACCGCTGGGGGAGTTTTACGTCGTAACCCAATATGTGGTTTACCTTAAAGTCCTGTCACCCGTGACGCCACCATTCCTTCCTCTGCGGTGAATTCCGGAAGGTTGAAATAAGTAGTCCACTCACACAGGGAAATATTTCAAAAGCAAAGCCGGGAATGGTCGGCAGTGCTAGTTGACTTGAAGAAACTATTTACAGTCCAACAGTCGTATACACAGGCCAGCAGGAAAATAGTGCAGATCACAAAGTGGTGTGACAGGGAGGATTCACAGGATGACAGACAAATCCACAGTCTCAGTTATCTGTGGGGTTCTGTTCCTGGTCACTCTCCTTCACTCTCTCCAGAGAGTTTGGGGAGGTAGGCAGGCCTCCCGAGACAGTCTGACCAGCCACCGTAGACAGTCTGGCACACCCACCGGACCGTTCACGATAATTTGCATGTGGCACGGGAAAACTAAAGCCCTTGGTTTGACAGGTATGTTTGGTCCAGGATAGTTAACAAAGTAACTATGTAAATGCCTATTACATCACGACTTAAACAGTAAAGGGGTTTAATAGGTAAATATATGGTGATAGGTTCTCTTGATGACTTGACAAAGACCGCAGAACAGCGGCTGAAACGTTGTCTGTCCTTTATGGAAGAAAATAAAGAGTTATACTTTTAACAAGAGAAGAATCTCTGGCAAACTTTCGTTGAATTTGCACCCCATATGCTGCTCCAAGTCTGCTGAAGGATTTAGAAGCTGCAGCAATATCTCAGGAAAAAGAGCCCCCCCTACAGTGCCAGCTATAGGTTAGATGGCAACCCATGCATTTTTTTTTGGTGGCCCCATCTTACGAAAAAAAACTATATATTGCACTGATAGACAGTTTGCCTAATGCTTGTTTAGAAAGCAGTAAGATAGCAGCATACCCACACCAGACCAGCTCAGTTAATAAATAATATACCAGATAGCATAACATAGATACAACCCAAGAAGCAAGCTAATAACAAATACAGCACCATAATCTAACTCATATCATAAATACAGCACCAGAACCAAGCTTGTAACATAAGTACAGCACCATAATCTAACTCATATCATAAATACAGCACCAGAACCAAGCTTGTAACATAAGTACAGCACCATAATCTAACTATATCATAAATACAGCACCAGAACCAAGCTTGTAACATAAGTACAGCACCATAATCTAACTCATATCATAAATACAGCACCAGAACCAAGCTTGTAACATAAGTACAGCACCATAATCTAACTCATATCATAAATACAGCACCAGAACCAAGCTTGTAACATAAGTACAGCACCATAATCTAGCTCATATCATAAATACAGTACCAAAACCAAGCTCATAACATAAATGCAACACCAGAACCGAGCTCATACATAAGTGATTGTGTTTTGGAAGAAACGATGGGCTGACAGCGGCACCTCAGAACATCAGAGGGGAGGACACAGAGCCAGAAGGAGAATATACCTCCACCAGATGCTACCACACAGAGGAAGATCATCTGGCTAGGTGGACCTAATGGGGGCAATCGTCTCCAACCTACATCTGCCTGCTGACTAGTGACCGGCGCCCTGTGTGACTGCATGGGTTGCACATAGCTAAGATCGGCCATGCCCGCTTATAATGCCAACGACTACAGCACCTGTTACAGCTCTGCTCAGTACTGGATTTACACCTTATACGTCTGCAGGTACAAAATGCTGCCCGGTAAGAAAAACAATGCCAGCTCTACACGGACCACTTAGGTACTTAAAGGAGATGTCCCGCGCCGAAACGGGTTTTTTTTTTTTTAAACCCCCCCCCCGTTCGACGCGAGACAACCCCGATGCAGGGGTTAAAAAAACCACCCGCACAGCGCTTACCTGAATCCCGGCGGTCCGGCGTCTTCATACTCACCTGCTGAAGATGGCCGCCGGGATCCTCTGTCTTCATGGACCGCAGGGCTTCTGTGCGGTCCATTGCCGATTCCAGCCTCCTGATTGGCTGGAATCGGCACGTGACGGGGCGGAGCTACACGGAGCTACACGGAGCCCCATAGAGAAGAGGAGAAGACCCGGACTGCGCAAGCGCGGCTAATTTGGCCATCGGAGGGCGAAAATTAGTCGGCACCATGGAGACGAGGACGCCAGCAACGGAGCAGGTAAGTATAAAACTTTTTATAACTTCTGTATGGCTCATAATTAATGCACAATGTACATTACAAAGTGCATTATTATGGCCATACAGAAGTGTATAGACCCACTTGCTGCCTCGGGACATCTCCTTTAACATACACAGACATTTGACTGGACTCCTTCCCCGCTGGGCAGCCCTTAGGCATGTTCCTCTTGTGCCTAATGGATTCTGGCCCTGCTCTGCTATATAGGAAAAGCTCTTCTTTATTTATTTTACTAACTTACAAAATTGAGCTAAACTCTTGGCTGCAAGAAAACTGCTATATCCGTGTTGTGTAATTTCTGCAATATCGTTTACAAGCTGCCAATAAACACAGTAGCGTGGCATCTGTCAGACGAGAGCGGAGGACAAAGTACGAAGCAGTGGAAACTCTATTGCAGTCATTTATAACTCTTCGTACTTGACGGACACAGGAGAAAAGCCCCCAAATATAAACAGACATTGTGCGAGAACGGAGTCATTTAGGAAACACATCCATCACACTTTAAATTTTCAACTTTTGGAATTTGCCAACTGACAATGACAAACGAGCTCGTACACGTATGTGCGCCGGAACACTTACAGCACATGCCACGGACGTGTAATCGGACGAGGTGGTTACACGCATCACAACTCAACCACTTACTGAGGATCTTAGCATCCTGATTTTCGGGATGTGACGGCATAATTGTGTTATGTGAACGGTTTCATTACATTTTCTAAGCCATAATGGAGGCCAAAGAAGAACAATGTCATTGTGATGAAGTAATCTAAAAATATTAGGAAAGGCTCAATAGAACTGGTTGTACAAGATTAAATTCTCTGCAGGCAGAAACACAAGTCTGGATTTAATCCTTTCCCACCCCTGGACCTAGATGTATGTCATGGGGAGGAAGGCGTTCCCTCAGAATGATGTACATTTATGTCATATGGATAAAGCGATTTGAAACAGCAGGCATCGGTGAGAACACCGAACCCCGCCATTATCCCCTTACATGCTTCGATAAGTTGAACCCAGCATGCATGGAGTTAATAGAGGAAGGGAGCTCCATCTGTGATATCATCAGCCCTCTGGCATTGCAAGCAGAGGCCTAACAGTGGTCTATGGCTCTGCCTTAGCAAGAAATAACATAATATAGTACACTGCACTACAGAAGAACTTCGAGGATGCAGTGATCCTCTGGTGCGGCTGTCACAGCTGCAGCAGAGGATCGCAGAATTTCTCCCATCTCTTTCAATGGGCCCCGCCCCATTGAAAACAGTGGGTGCTGTGATGCGGGAGCATGCAGCAAGATAGAACATGCCGCAATATGTTTCCCGCATAGCATCACATCGTAGTGCCATGCAGGACAACATCGCTCATGTGTATGACCCCCTTCAGAAGAATGGGGTTCATATTTGTGCATCTCAAAATGCACAAATCACACGCCATTTTAGCGCCCGCTAATGCCTTTATGTGTATACAAAAGAGGGGTACCCATAACCAAAATAGTTAAAAGTAGGATTCCCATCACACTACTGTACCGGTGTACAGGGACCAGAAGATTTGGCATTAGATTGCAACTAGTGTTGATCAAACTTTTAAAAAGTTCACATTGGGGAGTTTGCCGAACTTTGGCAAAAACTTCAGTTCAGGTTAGATTAGTAGATGGTGTTGTGCATTGCCATGAATGAAATCCGTGGTGAAAGTCTGCAGCAGTTCTGTAACAGATGGGGCATGCTGTGGATTAGAACATCATCAGTGTGCCAAGATTCTGTGGCAGATGTTTTGCTCTGTGAGTGAATGGCCATCGCTAAAACCCCAATATTGTATTGTACTTTGTTGTAGAAAGTATTTGCTATGCGCGCTCACCTCCAGATGCAGCAGCCTTTCTAGCAAGATGTTTTTGTGTTTATAAGTGCATTTTATAGACAAATTCGGTGTTTAGACAATGAATGGCTCCTTTAGTAGAAAAATTGCATGACAAGTTTTCCGTGCATCAGTTTCAGTGTGAAACCATATTAGATGGGAAAATCCAGTGATCGGAGCGACTTCCAACGAAGCCCTTCCAATGGCCATCTGTGCTAGACTAGCCGGGCCGGGATGTCACTGCCAACCACGTGGGGTTTTCTCATGCAACGGTGTGGAGAGTTTACCGAGAATGGTGTGATCAAGGAAGACTTTCAGAAAAAGGGGATTCTCTAGCTGGAAATAAACTGATATCTAAATGGGTCACAGGAGGATGTCAGGAATTGTTGTGATGAACAGACGCTACAGAGTCAAGCAAACTGCAGCCAAATACAAAGCTGATACTCCAAGTAACGTGTCTGAATGCACAATGTGTCATTCTTTAGCACGGATGGACTGTAACAATAGACAAGCAGTTCCAGTACTATTACTACCTAAGGCCGGGCTCACACGAATGGGTCGGATTCCACATGCGGGAGGCCTGTGCAGCATTCCGTAGGGTGACCCAGGGCATACGTTAACCTGGGAGGGTAAGATGGTTGCTTGTCACGGTGGCACTTACCAGGCTCCCTCCTGGAGTGACGCACGTAGCCTCGGCCAGGATAGCGCTGGGCCTCTTCCGGGCACACCTGAGTGAGGAATGCCTAATAAACTTGTGAACAGGCATAGGGATTGTCACGGGTGACGCCACTGTTCCATTACCCACCGGAAAGACCCTCGGCTGTAAATAAATGAGTCGCAGACAGAAGTAACATACCCCAGGTCCCCGGGAATGGTCAGGGCCTGGGAAAACTTTACTTAGAATAAGCAATGGGGGGAAGGCACAAATTACACAAAGTTGAGGTGCAGGAAGCCAAACAATAGGATAGTACCTCTACACAGTGATCCCTGACATGGGACAGCCATGTGTGAAACAGTAGAATTTAAGTACCTCTACGCGGTGATCCCAGGCACAGGATGGCCATGTAGGAACAGTAGTAGTGGAGTACTTTTGCACAGGTATTTTGGCCTTGACTCACCAACAACACGCTCATACTCTCTGGCTTTTGGGGCTCACTCTCTCATGGTCACTAGCATACAGATGATCAGGAACTGCTCTTCTTCCTCCATTCTTCACCACATGGGAGTTGAAGGTACCCCCAGGTGGCTGGCACTCTTTCTCAGGAATCCAGAAGAATCAAGCCTCTCCCCGCTCTCACACACTCCGATTTATATTCTCACTCATACCACGTGACAGGACATAAATGATACATTGCAAGCATCTCCCAGGCTCATGCAAACACTTAACTCCTCACTTGCTGCAGCTGAGCAATACACATAATAGAATGACTAGACAATTTGCACAGCGCATCTACAAAAGACATGACATGTATGACATTTATGGAGGGGGCCAGAAATAGATGTACTGGGCCACAACACCTGTAGCAGCTTCCGTCTGTGAGCCCTGTAGGTGACCCTGCGTACCTCCCATAACTGTACTCCGGATGAACGTGGAGGCCATGTGCAGTACATGTTTTTGTTTATATTTCCCGCTTCGTGGCTTAGCGTAGATGCGGGTACCCGCAATCCATATGCAATGTTAATTGTGTAGGAGGTGCAAGTCAGTCAGCGCCCATTTATACCAATGGAGACCGTTGCGCAGATTTCGCGGCAAAATAGAGCATGCTGTGATTTTTCTTCCACTCGTGAAATACTCAATTCATATCCGCAAGTGTTAGCAAAACAGTAAAAAATGCATGCCTTTCAATGCCCGCGTTTTGCAACGGATTTCTCGCGTGGATGGCGATCGCTGAATCCGCAATACAAATCTGCCTGTGTGAGCCCGGCCTAAGAGAAACAGAAAGGTAAGACTCCAGTGAACAGAAGAGGGCAAAAATTGTATCATTGAGTAGTGGAATATAAACTGGTCAGAGGAATACAGATTTATTTTGCCCTGTGCTGGTGGGAGATTAGAATTTTGCAAAAGCAGCATAAATAGATGACCCCTTCCTGTCAGCTGATCAGAACCTGTCAGGACTACCATCTAATCTGCAGCAGGTTCAAGATGTTTTATCTATCTTTCTCATATCTATCTATCTATCTCTCTATCTCATATCTATCTATCTCCTATCTATCTATCTATCTATCTATCTATCACATCTATCTATCTCCTATCTATCTATCTATCTATCTATCTATCTATCTATCTATCTCATATCTATCTATTTATCTATCTATCTCATATCTATCTATCTATCTATCTCTCTATCTCATATCTATCTATCTATCTCATATCTATCTATCTATCTATCTCATATCTATCTATCTATCTCATATCTATCTATCTATCTATCTCTCTATCTCATATCTATCTATCTATCTCATATCATATATAATATCTATCTATCTATCTGCTATCTATCTATCTCATACATAATATCTATCTATCTATCCATCTCATTTCTATCTATCCATCTCATATCTATCTATCTGCTATCTATTCATCTCATATCTATCTATCTATCTATCTCATATATAATATCTATCTATCTATCTATCCATCCATCTCATATCTATCTATCTATCTATCTATCTATCTATCTATCTATCTATCTATCCCATATCTATCTATCTATCTATCTATCTCATATCTATCTATCTCTCTATCTCCTATCTATCTTTCTATCTATCTATCTATCCATCTCATATCTATCTATCTGCTATCTATTCATCTCATATCTATCTATCTATCTATCTCATATATAATATCTATCTATCTATCCATCCATCTCATATCTATCTATCTATCTATCTCATATCTATCTATCTATCTATCTATCTATCCCATATCTATCTATCTATCTATCTCATATCTATCTATCTCATATCTATCTATCTCATATCTATCTATCTATCTATCTATCTATCTATCTTTCTATCTATCTATCTATCCATCTCATATCTATCTATCTGCTATCTATTCATCTCATATCTATCTATCTCATATCTATCTATCTCATATCTATCTATCTATCTATCTATCTATCTTTCTATCTATCTATCTATCCATCTCATATCTATCTATCTGCTATCTATTCATCTCATATCTATCTATCTCATATATAATATCTATCTATCTATCCATCCATCTCATATCTATCTATCTATCTATCTCATATCTATCTATCTATCTATCTCATATCTATCTATCTATCTATCTATCCCATATCTATCTATCTATCTATCTCATATCTATCTATCTCATATCTATCTATCTCATATCTATCTATCTCATATCTATCTATCTCCTATCTATCTATCTATCTATCTATCTCATATCTATCTATCTCATATCTATCTATCTCATATCTATCTATCTATCTATCCCTCTCACCCCCCCCCCCCCCAACATCTATTATTCCGTAACAGAGTTTTAATTAATGACACAGGCTCTTTTCGTGATGAAGGTTTTCTCACGACAAACTCAAGATGTAACAGTAAATAGTCCATCTATTGAATAATTAATAGGGAGTAATAATTCATTTAGGGAGTCCAATGAATAATTACTAGGGGAAACTACATATTCACTGGAGTTTCCCTTTAAGTACCACGGGGCATATTAATGAGGCCTCTTAATCCATTTGTTGCACTTCTGCCGCTGTACAGTTTATTTAGACTAGTGTATGAAGCACAATTGTGAAAACGGGTCCGAATGGTACCAACAATTGAAGTTGAGCCTTCCAGGGACGGCCCGGCAGGATCTGTTTGCCTTTTACTTGCACAATTTGCCTCTGTAAGGCTGGAGTCACACGCGCAATATGCAGAGAACAGCTCACATGCTCGGATTTTGCATGCGCATTTCGGTCTTGAAAAAAAAAATGCAACATGCTCTACATTACTGCGCATTTGTGCACTAAAGGTTCTCAGAGAAGTCAATGAAGGGGTGCAAGTGCGTAAGCCATACGCTCAGAGATGCGTAATACGCTGCATAATTCCACTAGAAAAAGAACATATCTGGAACTCAATAGACTACATCTCCCACAATGCCCCACTGCCGGTTACTGATGAGTGTGCATTCACAGCTGTACAAACTGTGTCATCATTACAGAATGTGAAGGCACTGAGCATGCCCGACCAGTAAACAGCGGAGCCTACAGGACGTAACCACTGGAAAGCTAAGCGGGGGGCTGTGAGGGGCCGGCACAGGTGTAGCCGTATCACTGCAGCTTTGTAAGACAAGTTATTACATGTTATTGTCTTCTGAAGCATATAAGTCCGCGCTCACACGACCGTATGGTACAACAGCGTTTTACCCGCCTGCAGAGCTGCATATCACCGTGTTTGTGATCGCGCATGCCTGCGAATGACAGTATATCCCACGCACGCTGTCATGCATCGCTTCCTCGCTTCTTTTTTTTTTTTACAACCTTTAAGTCATGTTTCCTAGCAACATGCCTATAAAAACACTGTACATACGCAATTTAATTGCGTACGTACAGCGTTTTCATAGAGAATAGGATTCTATCGGGTATAATACGCGGTAAAATAGAACATGCTGCATTTTTTTTAATGCGCGCATTGTACGCAATGAATATACGTAAGTGTGAATGGATCAATGAAAATCAATGTACTTTCATTGACTCCCTTCCCCGTATAATATGCACGCATAATCCGCTATTAGATTAAGCCCGTGTGCGCCCGGCCTAGCTTTCACTTTGAATACCCCTTTAATTTTAGTTTGTGTATTCTGCAAAAAGAAAAAAAAAAAAGAGCAAAGTTGGGGGGGAATTGGGGGGGATAAAAGTGTTAAACATCATTCAACGTTTTTGTTCCATTAAAAATATGCGTAGTTTTCATTCTGTAGGCTCCCTGGTTTGAACCGTGATTCTTAGTATTTTCCCAAAATGCAGTCTGTAACCTTAGGGTTCCCCTATGTACGGTATTCATGGTGCAGGAACACCTCTCAGGCCTCGGTCACATGACCATTTTTTGGTCCGATCTGCAGACACGCTTGCGATCTGCAGATCTATAGACCAAATGCATCCCAATGGGATCGGTCACATGTCCGCTTTTTATGCGGATGTGCAATCAATTATAGGACACAACGATTTGCAGAATGCGCCTATCTGCGTTCTGCACATCACTGTGTTCTATATATGCGCTCAATGAGGCCGGCCCCATTGAGAACATATACTTAAAGATCGTGGCAGAGAAGAACGATGTTCGCCCATTGAATTCTATGGAGCCGGCAATACAGCCGGCTCCATTGAAAGCAATGGGCTGCCGGCGAGCGCGGGATGAATTTTCGGGAAGGGCTTAGAAATATAAGCCCTTCCCTGAAAAACATCCTAAAATGTGTAAAAATAAAAAAAATATATATACTCACCTTTTCCCTGCAGACGGAGTTCAGCCGCGTCCGGCCGGCAGTTCTCCTGAACTGCTCTGTGTAGTATTCAGCAGGCGGGGATTTAAAATCCCCGCCTGCTGAATGGGCTGCCTCTGATTGGTCATAGCCCTCACCAATCAGAGGCAGCTCTCACTCACCCATTCATGAATTCATGAAAGTAGGGAGACTACTCCGGTACCCCATCATCTTCTGATGCGATTGTGGGATGCCGATGAGCTAGCATACCAGTCCAGAGTCTAGTGAAGGTATCCAGAACTGCCATGCATCGAAGGCTATCAAGTAGAGATGAGCGAGCATACTCGCTAAGGCAAACTACTCGAGCGAGTAGTGCCTTATGCGAGTACCTGTCTGCTCGTTTCTAAAGATTCGGGTGCTGGTGGGGGAGAGCGGTGAGTTGCGGGAGTGAGATCTCACCCCCGCTCCTTCCCGCTCTCCCCCGCCGCTCCCCGCCTCCCACCGGCACCCGAATCTTTAGAGAAGAGCGGGCAGGTACTCGCATAAGGCACTACTCGCTCGAGTAGTTTGCCTTAGCGAGCATGCTCGCTCATCTCTACTATCAAGCCTTGCCCGGTGTGATAGACAATATAAAAAAAATCACTATATATTGCAATAGGACGTATCGCAGTATATAGTACAAGCAATCAAATGATTACAAGTTCGAGTCTCCTGTGGTGACTGGGAGTAAAAAGGTTTTTATTACATTTTTAGACAGTAAAAAGATAAATACTAACATTTAAAATGAATCTTTTCCCATTTTCTCACAAATAAAACAAAACAATGCAGAAAGCTAATATATTTGGCATTGCTGGGTTCATTAGCACTCACCCACAGGAGCATAATTTGGCGGTGTAATATGCAGTGCTAAAACCCCATTGATTTACACTCCAACCTTGCGTATAATGCTGATAAAAAATGCAGCATGTCCTATTTTTGTGTTTAATCTGCACCATTATAGTCGCTATGGGTGCATTAAAGGGGTTCTGTCATAAAAAAAAAATTCTATACTTACCTATTCCTTCCCCGTCAGTCTATTACCAGATCTTCACCTCACCTATCTTCTCCTGTCTCCTGCAGTTCGGGGGGTTCACCTTACCTCCAGCTGGCTGATTCCCTTCTTCCTGTGAGGTTACGTACATTCACAGACAGTTTTCTTCCTGCCAGCCAATGTACCTAACATCACAGTTCACAAGCCAGCTGATCTACTTCAGAGACTGCTCATGCGAGCTGTCTTGGCAATAGATTAGAATTCCTTCCTAGGCAGTGAACGCTAGAGCACAGGGATATGACCTTCACTGACCTGCCCCGGAAAAGAATGCGAGGAATGCAGTCTTCATAGGCCTGCGGTGAGGTGACCCCGGGGGAACTGCAGAAGCTCAGCGAGGAGAAGATGTGGTAAGGAGACTAACAGGGAAGAAATAGGTTTGTTTTAATGAGAAAACCCCTTTAAATATGCAGTTAATATGCATGTTACATGAGTATTTGTGTGATTGTTCTCAGTAAGAGAAACCAAGTAATCTTGTAGATATGATACCTTTTAATGGCTAACAAAAATACATGATGTTACAGCAAACTTTCGGGTCTTCTATCAACCCTTCATCAGGCTTATTGAAACTGGTTTGGATGGGGCACATATATAATATACAAATGCAGAGAGGACACCCCTCTTGATCTAAATACAAATGTTCACACACAGAAATTTGAGACTGTCTGCACTAAAAACTTACAAAACCAGACAAACTGAGCTGGGAGATAAATACCTAATCAGTCCACTGAGCTCAGGAATGTGACAGTTTTATGATGTGTGTTATCTCTCCTTCAACCTGCAAATAGAAGGAGATGGACTGCAGCACCACCTATTGGATGACACCATTCTTACTAATCAATTTCTGAATTTATATGACGTTTTAAAGAAAGAAAAAAAACCAATGATTGCAAAGAGAACATCTCTCTTGACCTTCTTCAGATCTTTCATATTCTCCACATATGCCAGAATCCCAGGCTTATGTTCATTCTATTCTTGAGGATATCAAACATTGCCATAAATTTATACACCCAAATTCTTCTGTGCCGCTGCGACTTGAAGTTGCCCTTCAGTAGGATTACTCTCATCTGCTCTATGCTGTGTCCCTGACCACAAAAATGTTTTGCCACAGTTAATTCCGTCTTTCCCTCTCTAATTGAGTGGAGATAAAATCTCATTCTGACTCTCAGTTTTTCTCATGTTGCATACTGTGTGTTATGTGCATTAATAATAAGCACGGAATATGTCAAAACAGTCAAAAGGCGTATGAGTGAGCTATAAAAGTCCAAACTATTAAAGTATCACAATATTTATCTTGCACAATGAACACCCTAAAAAAAGATTGCCAAAATTGTATGTGTGGGAAGGGGGTGGGGGTGGGGTTGTCACCCGGGCTACCAAAAAATTGAACAAAGAGTGATGAAAAAGATGTATTTATCCAAAAATAGTACGAGCATGCAAAAAATGAACCTTTATACACCCCCACCCACGCTGGGAATCACTCAGCCAACATTAAATGGGTTTTCAAGGCAGTGCCTGCCGGGCTACACCAGGGTCAGAGTGGAAGTTTTATCGCCATTTCTGTTGCAGAATTCACCTCTTCTCAAGGATGGGGTGAATTCCACATAAAAGTATACAATAAAACCCGCCTCAAAACCTACACCAAATGGTGCGGACATCCAGCAGCAAAACAACCGCTTGTCAGATGATGTGGGAGTGGTCAGCAGCACTGCGCTCACTAGAGGCCGCCAGGTGCCTGCAATATTGGCGGTAAAATCATACGTTATGATAAGCCACACCCCTAGTTATGCCCTCTGACCACACCCCCTTTTCCCCAGGGCTGCACCAAGGCTGAAAAGGTTGGGAAACACTTCCTTAATTGTACCGACCCACAGGACAAAGGTCATATGTCATTTTTACTGCAACCTAAATGCTTTAAATAAACTAAACCTTCCAAAAATGGCACAAATTGAATTTGTTTTAATTTTACCCCATTTAAAAAAATTAATTCAAAAGATTTTTCAGTACATTATATGATACATTAAATGGTAACGTTAACAGATAAAACAGCAAAAAAAAAAGTCCTCGATGGAAAAATAAAAAGGGGAGGGGGTTAAAAAAAACAAAACTAAAAAATATGAAAAATCTTTGGTTAAATATGTTTTAAATGCAATATCGGAATAACTCTGCTTAGCTGCTGGAGCGATAAGAATGTGTTGGAATAGAAGCCCCATAGTGAGTGTGACTGCGGTATATGGGCAGGCTGCAGACATGTGGTGCTATGAAAGGACACGGTGATACAACATGACAGCGGTGGTCACATTGTGGGAAGGATCTCTTCACCTCTGGGATTCTCGCTATTAAGCATTCGAATTACAGACAAAATATAAGGGAACAGTCATAGCCGGGATTATTATGTCTACGTCTGGCTTTAGTAAATTGAATTACTCAGCAAGGGGTGATAATAAGCACAGGATTCCCCCCGTCCTGATGCATGATGGGAATGAGACTCAGAACAGGAAAAATGTGGTTACGGTCACTTGTAGATGACTGTAATATCACCTGAATTCATATCATCAAAAGGTTTTATTGAGATCTACATTAAGTTCAGTAGAACAGTGGAAATCTGGGGGATACAGCTCTAATAGGAGTCCAAGATAGATAGTATGTTATATACAGAATGCCCACCTATTCATAAGCACCCATACAGTATCGTGTTTCTCCAAGACCTACCCTGTTAAGTCGTCCCCCAAAAATAAGCCCTAGCTAGGCTATATGTAAAAAAAGACCATAAAATACAATACTCACCTGGCAGCCAGCGTTCGGGTCCGTCGTGCTGGGCTGTGGCGCTGCTGTAGGCTTCCGTTTCCTCCTCCACGCCGACAGAGCAGGTCTTCCTGGTAGGGGGCTTGAATACCCCGCTTCCAGCAAGCTAATGCTCTGATTGGTTAATCGAGCGCTGCATCAGCCAATAAAAGCCGGCGCTGGATTAACCAATCACAGCCATTCAATGATGTCATTCAATGAATGGCTGTAACTGGGTTATCAAGCGCCGACTCTCATTGGCTGACGTGGCGCTCGTTTAATCAATCAGAGCATTAGTTTGCTGTGGTTAGGGTATTCAAGGCCCGCTTCTAGGAAGAAATGCTCTGTCGGCGTGAAGGACACGGCAGCCTGCAGCAGCGCCGTAGGCCATTGCAAGGGACCCGAACGCTGGCTGCTAGGTATTATTAGACACCCCCTGAAAATAAGACACTGTGCTGCTTGTGAGGCAAAAATTAATATAAAACAGTGTGTTATTATCGAAGAAACATGGTAGTAGCATGTTCAACCTGTTTGACATTCAAATCTGCAGCAATTCAATGTGGCATCCATCTACAGAGATCAGTGGACCTAGGGTGAGCCAAGAACACATTCCCCACACTATTATAAGGTATTAACCCTTTCCAATGCACTGTCTGATGTCTAAAGACATTCTGATTAAAGCCTGTACAGCTCCGATGTCGGAAGACATCCGGCAGGGTATTCTTACTGTATATTACTGGCCACTCTACAGTCGGGGGCCTCTCCGGCATGTCACATACTGCAGTACTGGCTCTAGCCAGCAGATGGTGACATTGTAAAATGGCAGAAAGAGAAAGCCCCCTAGGAAACCCTGAATCCAAAATAGGATTGCAAAGGGTTAAAGGCCCATGTATATCTATAAATATTACTGCTGTACTTTATGTTCCTGTCAGGACCTTCAGGGAAAGGTCACATGACTGTGTTTTTGTACTCTGACTTTGGTGTTGTGGGCTAACAGGACCTGAGCTACCTACTTAATGGTTGATGGACAAGGTATCATCAGTTTCAGAGAGTACAGAAAAAAGAGACTCTGCTAGTGAGAGCTGCAGCAGAGCTGACCTACAGCCGGACTTGTAACATTCTGCAGCCAAGGTAGAACAGTTTTTGTTTTGCAGAGAACCTTATAAGGAGTGAGCTGCTCCAGTGCTACTGGAGAGCTAGATTCTCCTGTACCAGAGAGAGAGCAGAACTTGGATTCCTAGATGCAAGTGGTGCTCACAGCTGTTGCAATGCAAGTGCCAGAGGGAGCTCTACCGATTATGTAAAAATATGTCAGCTTCATTATCAACTGCAAGCACAGAACTGTCACCAGGAGAGAGATCACCAGATAGACTGAGAGCCAGTATCCAGATATTCAAATTTCAGTGGTATGTAATTGTAAGTACCACCACATGGCTCTTCACCAGTAATAAGAATTATTTTTGACTTCATCATTTTTCAGTCTCCCTAAAGGTCCTGTGCAGGAGATTTGTTCAGGGGACAGTGACTACATATTCAGTTACTGGATTTAGTTATTTGATTAATTGAAGTTCCTGTAAGACTAAGTTATTACATATGAGGCTTATTTTCAAGTATGTATGCACAATACTAAAGGCATCTGATTCGTAGAGTTACAGCTTTTAGTGAACATTCAGAAACTGTTGGCATTGTATCCAAATAATACCACTGTATGTTTTTTCCATATTAGGGTGACTACCCACTAGCGGGTTTTTTTCCGCTACGAATTCGCTGCGTTTTTTCCCCCAGATGTCTGGAGTTTTGTAATGTTAAAATCGCAACGCACCAAAAACGCAAGTTGCCGTTTTTGCGTTTTGGGTGGGATTCCGATTTTAACATAAGAAAGCCCCGTAAATATCTGGGGGGAACAACGCTGCGAATTCACAGCGGAAAAAAACCCGCTAGTGGGTAGTCACCCTAATATCATACATTTAGTAAACACTTTTATTTCAAGTGAACTGGTAGAAAGCCTCTCCATAATCAGAGTCATATTCTGCACCTGTCAGTCTATTACTCCTCCTCCATCTAACTTACATGGAGGGTTCATCGATTCATGCTGCTTGGGCCAAATTCTGACCTCCCTTCAGCAACAAAAATCTGGATTCAGATGATCATGTAATGCTTTTCCACTGCTCAGTGATACAATTCTTTCACTCTCTTGCTCACTGGAGTCCCACTCTTCTGTTTATCTTAGACACAATGGCGCTGGAACTAGTCTTCTGCTGTTATAGCCCATCTGTGCTAAAAAAACAATGAGTTGTGCATTCGGATACGATAGTTGGAGTCCAGCGCTCTAAGAAATCAAACCGGGGGCCACCTGCACTCTAGTTAGTAGCTCTCACTACTGAGCTATCCAGTCGTTGGACAAGTTGCTTGCATGACTCTCAACCACGTTTCTTGATCCCTGTTACCTAATTCCTACCTCCTGGTCCTGACCCCGCCTCTGTCTTGATTGCACTTCCTATAAAAGCCTGGCCCTGCAGCTCCCTCAGTGTATGATTATTCTGCTCCACTGCACCATTTGATCACGCTTCTCTTGCATGTTCCTCTGCTGTTTCTGCAAGACCTCCTGTTACTGACTTCTGGCTTTCCTTCCAACTACACTACTCGCCTCATCCATCTGTACTGCAAACCGAGACCTCAAGTTGCTGACTCCTGGCTCTTCGTTGACTACTCTTCATTCCTGCAGCTGCTACGCCTGAGGCTCCACCCTACTGCCTGAATTAGCTACAAGCTCTTTATTTAGATACAATGTGCCTGACTGTGGCCCGTAAATCGTCAAATCAATTCTTCACATCTTCCTCTGACCCCTTCAGGGACGAATTGTATCTGTCCACAGGATCCCTATTCGCTGGATGTTCCTCCTCAATCTCACCATTCTTAGTGTACTCTCCACACTTCATGAGAAAACCCAACAAGGTTGGCAGTGAAATCTTGACCCCAGTTAGTTTAGCACGGATGACCAGGCCTCCTTTTAAGTTGCTCAGATCGCTGGATTTTCCTATCTAATGTGGATTCCCACTGATACTGATCCATGGAAAACTTGATTGTATGCTGCAATTCGTGGTCAGGGGGCTACAGGGAAGCTCCAATTGTGAAAAGGCCAGTGACCATTATGGTGTACATGCACACGTTTATATTAGTTCCATGTCTTCTATTCATAACAGAAGTCCTGACTCTCTAACAGATCTGTTGTCCAACAGAACCAAATGGTCACAATTAGGGTTTCAATCATTTATGCAACAAACATAGTGCTGCATGCTGCGCTACTCCTACCACCAAGGACGTCGGAAACTACCAACGCAGATGTAAACCGAGCCTTATGTATTTGCTCATTGGGTTTGTTTGTATGTTTTTACTTTAACATTCACTTTCCAATTCCTTAGGGATAAGCAACCAGTAGTAGAATAGATGAATGGAAAATTCAGAATGACACGGCGCGCGGGGCAGTTAGTCTTCCACAGCAGAGTAATATAACGCTACGGCATGGCGACAAATTCCTATTTATTACAACAAGACAAAAACAAAGTATGTTTAAGCAGATATGGTCTTGATATCGCTGCGTTAGGTGACAGACCTGCAAACAGTGGGGAAGATAACATGTGGGGAGCCGGGAACAAACTACTTTTCCTTTCTTATTACAGTGAAAATGTCTCCCAACTTGTTAAAATTGATCAAATAGAAAGCTGTGAATAGAGAAAAAATTAAGCCAACTAGCAAAGTGTGACTTGGATTTAATATTTTATAATTGCCAAGGGATATTCTGAGATCAATGGGTTTTTGCCTGCAATGAACGTCAGAAAGATATGTACTTCAGTCTTTTAGAGAACATGGTCTATTTAATTCTTGTGTCTGATGCATTTGAAATATGCCTGTGTTGGCCTTCTCTCTCCAACCCCGCGGCGGTGCTGCAGGCATACATTACCACTTTTAATAGGGTACCGTGTGAGCAAAGGCAAGGCAGCCAGTAACCCAGCCCCACTAATGGCTCTGTCTGTTTAGAAGCTCGCACCTTTTTTTTTTTTTTTTATTCAGCTAATTTTAGTTTTGCATGCTGGGTTGTTTCACTTAGACATAAATGAATAGAAACAAAGGGTTCGGGGCTGCGGCTAACAAAGCGTGAACATTTTCAAAGTTCCTTTACATCAGACTTTTTCTTTTAATACGTACCGTTTGAATTTTGTCGTGGCGTATTTATTTTTAATAACCCCATTTGTTGGAAAAATTAGGATTTTTTTTTTTACGTCGATACGGCTAAATACATGGAAGGCATTGACCGTTTAGTGGGAAATACGGATTACGCGTAGTAGTGATTTTAGTTAGAATATATAAGAGGACAGAGGATGATGTGGTAATGATTAGAGATGAGCGAGCATACTCGTTAAGGCGATTAACTCGAGAGAGCATCGCCTTTTTCGAGTACCTGCTAGCTCGTCCCTGAAGATTCGGGAGGGCTGCGGGGGGCGGCGGAGGGGAGTGGGGTGGAGAGTAAGAGAGATCTCTCTCTCTACCTCATCATCCCCTCCGCAATCCCCCCGCTCACCCCCGCGGCTCCCCCGAATCTTCAGGGACGAGCCAGCAGTTTCTCAAGTAAATCGCCTTAACGAGTATACTCACTCATCTCTAGTAATGATGCTTTGTTCTATGCAGTATATATGCCTGGGATGCAGGTCACTTACACAAAGCTGGTTGAATTATCATTTAAAGGGGTATTCAGGTCAGAAGCCTTTATTATCTACAGTATCCACTGGTCCCCAGTCTCCTGTTCTCCCCGGTTGTTAGACTTTGGCTAGGAGGAGTTTGAATGCACCCTACTGCTCCATCCAAAGTCTTTGGCGCTTGACAATCAGATCCCCACAGATCTAACATTTATCCCCCAACTGCAACTGCGTTGAAAAACACATCAAATCACATATGTTTTTTATGCAATTTTGGCCGCACCGTCTGAACACACCCTTAAAGTGACTTTCAGGTTCTGGACAAAATTTGTCCCAGGACTGGTTGATAGAGTTAGAGCCCTCTTACACAGGCAGATGAATTGTACAGATTCCCATGGTCCAGCAAGAATCTGAACGACGGCTGTTCAGTATAAATGCATGCACCAAGTGAACGACGAATGATTTGTTCACTTATAGTTCGTCCTTCAGTTTATGCATTCATAAGAACTGAATAGAGATGAGCGAGCATGCTCGGTTAAGGCAATTACCCAGCGTGCATCTGTCTTTTCGAGTAACTGCATACTCGTCCAAGAAAATTTGGGGGGCGGCGGGGGTGAGCAGGGGGTTGCGGGAGGGAGGGGGGGAGAGAGATCTCTCTCACTCTCCCCTACAACCCCCGTCGCCCCCTGAATTTTCTTGGATGAGTATGCAGTTACTTGAAAAGACCGATGCTTGCTCGAGTAATTGCCTTAATTGAGCGTGCTCGATCATCTCTAGAACTGAACAATCGGCCCATGTAAACAGGCAGTTCTTCATCTATGAACGACTGCCTGTTTACTATGAATAGAGGAGGGCGGGCCTAAGCGATCCCCAATCCTCTCCGCCTCCTGATTATTCCAGTGTAAAAGCATGTAAAAGGGCCCTAATATTACCTACTGCCCTCTGATTGCCGGAGTGCAGAAAAAATTTACTTAATGGTGCTGCCTGCTCAAAACTCGACTTTATATTTCACTGATTCATCTAAAATACCTTTAGGGTGAAAAGATTATTAAAATGTCTATATTACATGAGTATACAGCGCACGACGTGGTTTTACCCTATACAAGGGTCTTCATCAGGTATGTATTTTTTTCACCCTGGAGGATTTTTAGATGAATCAGTGAAATTTCAAGTTGGCTTTTGAACAGGAGGTCTCATTAAAGGGAGTCTGTCTGCTCGGACATGCTGTTCACACTGAAGGCAGGGTGTTATAGAGCAAGAGGAGCTGAGTGGACTGATATATAGTTTTATGGGGAAATATTCAGTTTAACTTGCATTATACTCATTTATATCTCTGCACATTCTGAGCTGAACAGTCCAATGGGTGGTCCTAGCAGTGCCGACGTATGTACAGTCATACACAGGTAGCTGTCAATCACTGATAGCTCCGCCTGCTGGACTGTTCAGCTCAGAATGTGCAGAGATATAAAGGAATATAATGCAAGTTATACTGAATCTTTCCACATGATACTATATACCCATCTGCTCAGCTCCTCCTGCTCCACAACATGATGCCTGCAGTTTGGATGGCACGTTTGAGCTGACAGGTTCCCTTTAAGTAATATTTTTTCTGCAATCCATCTGTTCACCTAGCCAGTTTTGAAATATTTGATTGGATCTCCTGGTTGCCATCATGTCTGAGGTCTGCCATCCGAACTCGTGGTCCATTGGAATTACCCTGTATTTTTTAAAGTTGTGCCCACTTATGCACATTCCCCTAAGTTCAGGTTTTGAGCTATATTTCCCAACTCCCCACTGTCATCCAGTTACGGCACTTAGTATGGCACTTTGTTTCTTCCTCTGGCCCTTTGATTCCTCCATTCTACTGTGGATTCACCGGTTCGTAAGCCTCTCTTTGCTCTTCCAAGATGGTTGTAGTGCTTTTCTGAATGCCCAATACACATTGTACATTGGTAGTCTAAGACACTTCTGCTGTTCTCTGATTGGCTAGCGCTGCACACATGCGCTTAGGTGTCTCAGACTACCAATGCATACTTTGCTCTGGACAGTTGGAGAAGCACTGTGGCCATCTTGGAAAACCTAAGGGGGTTCGCATCAGAATTCCACAAATGAAAAGCAGCAAGAAATATTATTCCCCTCTTCTGATGAACTTTGGACCCAGAGGCTTGCTTTAAGTAACAAATTGGAAGTGTTAGGGCTCCCTTAGGCTCTGTGCTTATTAGTATCACGGCTTCCATTCACGTTGAAGCCATAAAAACTATTCTGGATCTGTTTTTGAACCAAATTTGACAAACCCTGATGGATCCCATTGACTTGTACTGATGCTCGTTAGCTTTCCGTCTGGTTTTGCATATTTTTCATGGCAAGAATATCGCTACAGACTACGCTATTCTTGCTGTCAAAAATACGGAAAACCTAGGTGGACTAGCAAAGATGCAAATGTGATTGGAGCACTTGTGATCCATTTTCTCTTCTACATTGATTTTGCTAACAGGGTTCTAACCAAGCAAGAGGAAGAAGTAGTACCTGAGGGCCATTCTTCTTTGTCTGGAGATCAAAGCCTGTTTTTGGAGAGGTAGATCACTCAGGAGAGCGGCGATATATGTAGCAGAAGATTACAGCAGACATTTGCCCATTCAAATAATAGAACTCCGTCTTAGACACAGATGGTACTAAATTTTCTAGACTAAAAAGTTGTAAAATGTAATTGAACATTGACAAAGCTGATGCTTCCTGAGTGGCATTAAGAGCTAAACGGGGAATATACTGTATGTGGTGCTCTGCATACATTATCAAGGTGCAGGCTGAAGGCTACAGAAATATACCATCTAAGTAAGTGCTTCAGTGCCAAGCTAATGTGGAAACATTAAAGGGAACCTGTCATCGTGTTTAACCATTCACACAATAGTATTACTCACGAATAACCCTTTACTGATATGTGCTCGTTAGCCCCACATACCTCCCAAAATCAAGTTTCTAAAAAAAATCTTGTGCCGTATGCAAATGAGGGTCCAGTGGGCGTATCTGGACCATTCCTGCTGCCCGCAGTGTTCTCGGTCAACCAGTCCTATGCTGTGGATTGACATGGATGATGTCATTATGTTATGCAGTAGCAGAGGAAGAGGCCAATGCCCTGGAAGTCAGAGCGGGACTGGCGTCACACCCACCAGATGGTGCGCCCTTGATTTGCATACACCACCAACGCAGGAGTTTTACAAACTTGATCTCTGGGGGTATGTAGAGTTAATGGGGGCTAATAGGTACATGTTAGGAAAGGGATATTCATGAGTAATACTAACGTGAACAACTTAGAAGAGTGAGACTTAGTAACAGGTTACCTTTAAGGGCATGTAACATAGTATGTAAGGCCAAATGAAGACAATGCCCATCTAGTTCAGCCTGTTTAACCTCCTTGTTGATCCAGAGGAAGGCAAAAAAAAAAACAAGAGCAGAAGCCAATTAGCCCTTTTGGGGGGAAAAATTCCTTCCCAACTCCCTAATGGCAGTCAGACTAATCCCTGGATCAACCTCTAGTAGTTCCTACCTGTCTGTATACCCGGATCAACAACCCGCTGGTCGCCTAAAATTTATATCCTGTAATATCCTTCCGCTCTAGAAAGACACCAAGTCCCCTTTTAAACTCCTCTATGGATTTTGCCATCACCATGTCCTCAGGCAGAGTTTCACAGTCTCACTGCTCTTACAGTAAAGAACCCTTGTCTGTGTTGGCGATGAAACCTGCTTTCTTCTAGATGTAGCGGATGTTTACCCATACAAATTTTATGGCAGGGATTTTAATGCAAATCAGCTGCAGAATTCACAATGAATCCATGGCAAGATCTGCAAGTGTAAAAGCCTTTTACATGACCAACTATAAACTTTCATTTGCCCAATTACTCTGCCGTGTAAAAAGGCCAATGATCAGCTGGCAAGCGAGTAAGAACTTGTTCTGATTGGCTAATCATGGCTTTTGTAGCAAGCATAAAAATCCTCGCTGCTTGGCTGCACATTTCTCCATGTAATAAGGTATATGTGCAGGTGACCAATAATTACGTATGGAGATAAATGATTGTATTAGCAATCCAATCATCTGCCACGTGTGAATAGTAGTGAATGAGCGCCAATCGACACGCTTTGCTCATCAGCGCTTGTTACAACTGACTGATTCATGGCCAGTGTGGATCTTCTGCCCATGAACCCGGACTGAAAACCACAGCAGCTTTGCATGTGTTAATATACCTTAAGAGTGGATTCGGAAAAATAAGTAGTTTTATTTCTAAAAATGTCTGGTTTTGGAGAAAATAGGTGCTAAACTGGGTGAAAGTTCAAAATACTCGGAGACGAATTTCCTCTGCACTAATACATCATAATTTTTTCCAACATTCTTGAGTATCCACAAAAGCCACAAGTTTTCTCTCTCTCCAAGTGATAGACAGCATCTGACTTTTACCTTGCATGTGGGATAGCTTCAGGGCTTAATTCTTCGTACACCTGCAGCAAGTACCTTGACGTAGATGCTAAGCATGTATGATACTCAATATGGGCTATGTAAGCTGAGAACGTAGCTTAAAAATGTTCTGTTTGCATTAGATGGGATGGAGGTCTCATAGGAGAACCACATAAGGTATTCATTCTCATGCACAGCAGCGTTCAGTTGCACACAATGCATGGACGCACATCATTTGTCACACATATTGTTCCCAATGCATCCATTGGAGGAGTTCAGAGGACGGCTGGAAAAATTTTACCTTGAGGGTTAGATGTAGAAACCTATGATGAGACAACAGCAGTGTCTGGTTCAGGATACAGGGGCCTTACTATAGGGTATGCAAGAGATGCAGTTGCACAAGGGCCCAGGAGCCTTAGGGGGTATTATTGTACCTTGTCACCACCAGAAGTTAGGGGTAGTGACAAGGTACCAGCTGTCAAGCAATTTAGTAATGCCCCCAGCTTCTGATTGGCTGGAGGGCGTAACTAAATTGAGACAGGGCAGGAGGACAGCAGCGAGGCAGGGAGCGGTGGCAGCGCAGGTAGAGTCAGAGGTGCCGAAGGAGTTCTAGGACGGCAGGAAGACACTGCAGCCAGCCTGGAAGCAGCAGCAGAGGAGCGGGAGTACACTGGCGAGGCTGGGAGCGGCGGCCTGTTGAATCCTCCAAGTGCCATCCTGCCACCACAGGAGGACCGTTGCGAGAGTGGGGGTGGCGGCTGAGCTAGAGCCGGTGGCTGAGCCACACGGACAGCAGACCCCAACAGTGAGTGACTGGGGCAATTGCTGCCCAGGATGGGGCTGGCAGCTGGCACAACAGCAGCTAAAAAGTGGCCGCATAGACCACTGAGGGAGTGCGGGGACAGCTGCGTGTAGTGATTTTTGCCTGCCCTGGAGGATTACTTTTCCTATTAGGCTTATATTTATAGCTGTAAAGGCTTCTGCATTTACAGCTAATAATGCAAGCCTAACAGGACAACTAAACCCTAAACCTCCAGCCCAGGCAAACATCACTGCACACGCTGCTAGGACCTTACTGAATTCACCCAATCGGGAGCTAGGGGTGATGACAGGGGCGTTCCTCAATCCAAGCTCTGTCAAATCCCTAGCTTCCGGGTGGTAACAAGATACAATAATACCGCCTTAGAGGACCCATAAGACCTGTATTCTCCATATAGGGAGCCCAGTACTATGGATAAAGCATTATATTTGGGGCTCTATTACAGATTTTGCACTGGGGCCCAGAAGCTTCAAATTACACCTCTAGATAGTGATGACTGTACCCATTTTCTCTCTGGAAACCTTTTGGGGAAATCTTGCTGGAATGTACTCTGCCAGTGGTTCCACAACCTCACAAGTGCAGCAAAGACTAGTGAAGTAATAAAAAATAAATATTGTTATCTGTATAGCGCCAACTTATTCTGCAGCACTTTCAGGTAATTTATTTATTACCCCCCACCAAGCTGGGTACTCATTTTACTGACCTCGGAAGGATGGAAGGCTGAGTCAACCTTGAGCGGCTACCTGAATCACGCGGGGATTGAACTCGCAACCTTCAGGTTGTGAGCGAGAGCTTAGGACTGCATTTCTGCTGCCTTAACACTCAGTTAGGCTGTGTGTACATTTTGAATCCATGATGCAGCCATGGTTTGACTGAAACTGTACCACATACAAGTTGGTGCGGTCTTCTAATTGAGTGCAAATACAAAGCAGTTGGATTGTAAATGGCCATTAGTATTGCAGCTAATATCTACAATACTGTGCGGCCATGTACGAGCTAGCTGCTTTCACTTGCCTTAATCAGAAGACCACGCTAACTTGTATGAGGGCAAGTTTTAGCCATATAATCAACTGGACGCAAAATGTGAACAAAGCCTCAAAAATAACGAAAAAACACCAGAAGTAATTTCTACTCATTTTTATCTTAGTCTCATCTTTCTAACTCAAACGTTAAATTCAACAGTCCTAAAAACATCTGCAAACCTGTTTCCACTTTGACTCGGTGCATAACAAACAGCAGTTCACTAATCCACTGGAATTAGCAAAACTCTAGTCTAGTTGTAGCAGAAAAAGAACAGAACTCAACCTTCCTGCTTCAGGGATTACAAATACGCAGTCTTACTCCCCATATTACAAATCAAATATACCCAAGAAGGAAAACGTTGTATGGGTTAGTAAGGCAGACGTTAGAGCCGCAGCAAAAATGTGGTAATGATGTTCAGCCGGGAAGAAGTACCTTTACACGGGGCGATCATCACCCGAATAATTACTGTAAACGTTCAAGAGATAGTCGTTCCATGCACATGTAGCCACCGACAAGGCACTGAGCCACAAATCGTTCAGAGTTAATTGTTTTTAGCTGACCTGCAAACCAAGCAATTATCAGCAATGTACTTTTTAATGGGGTATTCTCATTTTAGCTTTTCATGGCCGAGGTGCGGAGCCTAAGGAAGGAGCCGAGCGCTTAGAGCGGCACTGTTCCTGTGGCTCTCTTTGAAGTGGATGGGAGCAATGGAAACAGTGTAACAAGGTACATGGCCTGTTTTCATAAGTCTCCGAGTTACGGAAACAACATAGCATGTTGTACTATGCTGTTTCCGTAGCTCCCATTCACTTCAATGAGAAGTTTGGAAACAGCGGCCAGACCATGAAAAGCTGAGATGGGAATTTTTCTATAAGTGACCACCAACATGGTTGAACTTTCTTGTCATCATTTTTACTTTAAAAGGACCTGTTGTGGCCTTATGTAGCGGGGGCCGGCTGCACAGCTTTGTATTGACTCCAGCACTGCCTTTCTTTAGTTTATACTCCCCTCCATTACCGCCTACCCTTACGAGTTCCTCTTTACAATGTATAGGGGGAAATCTGCATCACAATTTGTGACATACAGATTTTTTGATGGATTTGCTGCATATTTGCTATGAACTCTGCAATGGAAAAGGCCTGCAGTATGTGGACTTACCTTTAATGGGAACTTCTCACCACAGACATCTATGATAGATCTTCATTCTCCAAATATCTTCAGAAAGGGGGCGCTCTAACCTCTAATTCTGCCAACTGATGTGACCACCACATTCAGGTGGAGACTGGATTGAGACCTGGATGCATGTATGCTCTAGGTGGATCTCATGTGGTATAGATGCAGAGTAAAGGCCCATTTAGAAACAACGATTCTCACTCAAAAGTCGCTCAAAAGACATCTTTTGAGCGATAAATGTTGTGTGCATTTACACGGTAAGGTGATCGCTCAAAATTCACTCAAATGGCAGTTTGAGAGACAGTTTTGAGCAATCACTTTGTATAAGTGTGTAAATAAAGGCTACCGCTGTATACAGAAGACAAGCGGGACGGCTCTCTTCTGCATACAGCTGTTGTCTTCTCGAAGCGCTCAGCTGCTATACAGCTGAGCGCTCTGAGCGGGGTATGCAGAACACAGCTGGAGAGCTGTCTTCTTCATACTCCGGCTGTGTTCTCCGAGCGGGATACCAGATGAAACAATAGTATCAGTGGTTGCTGAAAGACAACAAAGAACGTTTCGTTAATGAAAACTGCACAATGTTCGTGCAGTTAGACTCAACGATTCTCGCTCAAAAGACGGCTTTGAGCGGTTTTTGAGCGAGAATCGTTGGGTCTACATAGGCCTTAAGATATTGTCATGGCTAGAGTTAGAGAAGTAGTGCAACAATCCATCTTGCCTTCTTGCAGCAAACCTACCAAACATTTAACCCTTTGCAATCCAATTTTTAATTCAGGGTGTCCTGGGGAGTTTTCTCTTCCTGCCATTACACAATGGCACCACCTGCTGGCTAGAGCCAGTACTGCGGTATGGGACATGCCGGAGAGGCCCCCGACAACAGAGCGGCCAGTAATAAACAGTAATACCACCCTGCCGGACGTCTTCCAACATCGGAAGCTGTACAGCCTTCAATCAGAATGTCTTTAGACGTCAGACAGTGGATTGGAAAGGGTTAAGGCTCAGTGAAGTGCACCATGGACCTTCAATTAACCCTTTCTACAACTTGTTACTCACCTTGCTTGGTTCCAGTGTCACACTTTCTGACATGGCCTTCCTGGATGAAGCTGAGGTTCAACTGCTCTGGCTACATGGCGGCATTGACTTGCTAAGGTAATCGGTGCTCAAAGATGAGATCTAAACTGGTGGCCTGGCTTTCCTGTTGATTCTAAACTGATTCATTCACTGTCCTGGCTCTTACTCCTTGTGCTATTGTTCCTGATTCTGCCCTCAGCCTTGTTCCTGGATGTCACCTCTGTGTCACCCTTAGAATTGTTTGTCTGGTACCCATTGTTCTGCTCCTGGCTATGACCGTTGGCTCTGTTCCCGATTACACGCCTGTCTCATCCTTTAACTTGCCACATCCTAACTATTCGCATGGTGTTGACCCTTGACTCTGTTCCTACTACGCCATCAGAACACATCCCAACAGTCCAGTTTTTAAAAAAATGGGAGAGTCTGACACCACAGCTGTAAAGCGGATGGGGATTGTCAATATTTGTATAAGGTCGCATTTACACAGTTGATAGCAAGTTGTGCTCGATATTCTTGGGCGCAATTCGCATCACACAGCAGCACATGGACATTGCTAGTACAATTCTTGTGCATGAATCGCATGAAAATAGGACCTGCTTCACTTCATTGATCTTGCCCCATAAACTCCAGTGTAAATGAACCCATTGAAGATAATGAGTTATTATATATTGCCCGATCTGTATGCGTCATGCAAATGCAAGAACCCATGTGATTTTGTCGGCTGTGTAAATACGGCCTTACTGTGTTCGCTCTTGTTGCTTCATGAATGTTCCTAGGTGAATCAGGGAGGAGGTTAAAGTCTACCATAAATGGGATGCAAATGTTGGAAGCTATGTGTCAACACTATTACTGCCAATCTGTGATTATTCTGAAGACCAAGCCCTAGTGATCCTCCTGCAGCAAAGTCCATACCATCTTGTTAAGGGTAAGACCAGAAGGCCCCCATACACATTAGAGTTTAATTGTCCAAACCAGACGTCCATATATGTATGGAGTCGCTCACTTTTCACCAGACAGATGATGTTGGGGGAAAGAAGAGTTGGGCATGCTGACTTTCAACACATGATTGTTTTGTGTCGTTTGGCGTTAAGCCACCAGCGTTGTCCAACAATGACTTACGTCACTCTCCCCATGTAAACTAGGTGAAAACTTGGCCGAACTGAGTGTTCATGTATTTTGAGGGAGACAGGGGGGAAATAGCAGTCAACTCAAAGAATATTAAACCAATAGTTATTGAGGGTGTATGGACACTTTTAGGCTCTGCATCCCAGTCTAGCCAGCGTCAAACAGATTGCGGTTTAGAGACTCCACCTCTCTGGTGCATGACTGTAACACTGCTAACAGGTAGAGCAAAACCAAAGCAAAGCGAAGGACAACTGCAGAGACAACAGATGCTCCTTGAAAGGTCTTTTATATCAAGAGGCAGTGTGAGTGGCTGTCTCATCGGTGTCCCGCACAGGTGCAATTAGCTCCCTCATTTGGTAGTTAGCTACCTGCATGGTGAGAGGATGCATCAATATGCACTCCTTACTCAGTAAGTAATGGCCGTTTTCTGTGATTGTTTATATGTTTCTATATTTCCCCTTCTGTGATGTATTGAAAGATCTGTTGCACTAAATTTTGACATCCAAAGTTCATAAAGAACGAGGCATGGTGCTCCATGAGCCCCTATTCCTGCTCACTGATAAGCTATATGGTAATGTCGAGCAGTATATACAATAAAGATTACTGTGGAGCGAGCCAATTGATGGAGATGGATGAAGAGGAGAACATCTGCTGGTAACCATGAAAGATCTCTATACCAAGAACCGGTCTTCACTGTACTCTATCAGTATAACCACCTTCTTTGGCCTCCCCACAATGCATTTGAGCCATTGGTCCCAAACTACATAGTAATCTCAGTCTTGCCCAAAGCTGAGGCTGGACCACTACAATGCACAGATCACTTTTCCATATATATGCCTTGACAATTGCTCTGCGGCCTTTCTAGTATGATACCATGATACAAGAATGGGGTATTTTAGCATTTTGGGCATAAGGCTGAAGTGTCTGTCAGGTGAATTCTTTCCACCTTTAATAACTAATGTCATTGTCATTTAATTTCCTAAAGTGCTATGTAGATTAACATATACAAGTAAACGATTACATTTTACCAGTTACTTACAGACCTGCCATTAACAGCTCTATTGCTGGAGGGATCAGTCATATGGGTGAAGACCCCTATAGGGTTGAGAAGTTAAAAATGGAAAGAAACCTTAACACTCTTCAGCTCTGTATATGTGCTCACTGTGGGGTCAGTTCTGGTCTAGGGAGATGAGACTGGCACTAGGGGCAATGTGTTGTCAGCCTTTCATGTTCCACCCCAGGGTGCTGTCTGTCATTTATTGTCAACTTGCAACACATGGGTGCCATATTTTTCTATTCTTACAAGCTCAAACACCCGCTGTAGAAGTGCTTCTCTGAACTTCAACCACATTAGTACCAGAGATTTCTTATTTTTCGCTTCTTCTTCATCCCCACCTTCCAAGATATCTATGAGGGCTTGTTTTTTAATGGTACCAGTTAATGTACAGTTTAATGTATGAAAAAACCTTTAAACATTTTTCAGTAGGGAGAAAAGGGTAAAAATTGCAATTGTACCATTTTTGGTGGTTTAGTCTCTACGGCGTTTACAGTGCAGTAAGAATGACATATGAACTTTGTTTTATGGGTCAGTACAATTATGGGGATACCAAATTTATAGAAAGTAGTTTAATATATTTTTTTTTAAGTAAATAAACTTTTTTGAAACAAGAATTGCTTTCCGGCGCCATATTCTGAGATCCACAATTTAAAAAAAAATTTTTTGTCGATTTTTTTGTGAGGAGTGAGCTGTAGATTTTATCATCATCATTTTCGGGTGCATACATCTTTTTGATCACTTTTAATGCAAATTCTGTGAGAGCCAGGATTAAAAAACATTCTGGCATTCTGTTTTTTTTACGGGATTCACCGTGCAGGATAAATATTGGACTATTTTAATAGTTCGGATTTTTACGCACATGGTGTTACCAAATATGTGGGGTTTTTTGTTTAGTTTTTTTTAATAGAAAAATGGGAAAAGTTTCTTTTTTTACTTTTAATATTTTTTTTAACTTTTTTTAAATAAACAAAACTTTATTAAATCTTTTTTTTACATTTTTATTTCATCCTTACATGGGACTTGAATTTGCAATCATTTAATTGCTTGCACTGTATGCTGCAATACGTTAGTGTTGCTGTTTATAGCTATTTTTTAGGTTGCCTTTCAAGCACTGCCTGAGGAAGAACCTGAGTAGGTTGGAAAGCTCACTATGACATCATGTCTTTTTGCCATTAAACGCTCTCATATCTACAAGATTACTTTGTTTCTCTTACTGAGAACAATCACATTTTATCCTGCTGGTAAATGCCTCTTGGAAGTCATCATGAGAGGAACACAAGTGGCTGCAGGATGTCCTGAACATATTGCTAAAATGTCATTGTCCCTCATACCACCACTAGGGGGGACCGACTGTCGTATGTGATTGCCGCCAGACTTTCTCACCAGCACTGTGCTAAACAGCAAAGGCAGGATTCATTTGCTCACCTTTAGGTCTCCAGACACGAACACGGCCATCATCATTGTCCAAAATAAACCGGGATTCATCAACCCAGTTCCACTCTGTAGAGTCCTGTTTTGTTGTTTATGGCACCACTGCAAACGAAAGCAATGGTGGGTGTCAAAGGCAAAACATGTAATGGGTGCTGTGAGACCAAATGTCCTTCAGCCAAGTGCCTAGAAATGGTTCAGACAGAGACAGGGGTGTAATGATGGTGCCCCCTGTCTCTGGATGGCGGACAATGAAACAGTTGGAGCTGCTGGTGCTTGTTAGACAATAAGATGCTCCTCTCTACTGATGGTCTGTAGGGGGCATCTTGAGCCCAGTCACCTTGTGTGCTCCTATCCACTGTTCCCAACACCACCTAACAGTCTGGTCGGATGCTCCTCTCTATTGGTGGCCTGTCGGGGGCATCCTGAGCCCGGTTACCTTGTGTGCCCCCATCCACTGGTCCCAACACCTCCTAACAGTCTGGTTACACGCTGCTCTCTACTGGTGGTCTGCAGGGGGCATCCTGAGCCCTGTCACCTTGTGTGCCCTCATCCACTGGTCCGAACACCTCCTAACAGTCTGGTCAGACGCTCTTCTCTACTGGTGGTCTGTCGGGGGTCCTGAGTCCGGTCACCTTGTGTGCCTTGACCCATCCACTGGTCCCAACACCTCCTAACAGGATTGAGGCGTAGAGGTGTCCAGTGATCAACAAGCTCTACACAAGCGGAAAGAGAGCAACTACACACAAGTATTGTCTGAGAGCCTTTTTATAGGTCAATGGTGGAAGCTCCATTGGGGCCTCATACGGCAAGACCGTTCATCTAATCACACCACAACTCTCATCATTAAAACTGCGCCTTGTAGCACTCCATCATGTAGGTCATATGTGGCGCAGTGCTCCAGAGTCCCTCCGTCCCAGACTTATCGGTATCAGAAATAAACTGTTGGACGGCACACACTGTAGTTTTATTTGAATGCTCATAACATTTTTTTGTACAGTCCAGATTGTAGTAGGCAGACTGTACAGTAATGAAGGAAGATGAGACTAATGGGAGGCGCCTAACACATACAAAGTCACAGTGTGCTCATGGGAATTGTTGCATTTAGTACCTCAGAGCATCAAGCTGCAGGACCACCTCCAGAATTGTTTTAAAGGGCCAGTGTTGGTAGAGCAGTTGGGATACCAAGATGGGAATGGAAGGGGTCAGTAAATGTACAGTTACTCTACATGTAAAATATTATGATGATTTCAGCAACTTTGCTGCCAAATGGAAACTTAGCACCATTCCTTTAATCATGAAGAGGTTTTCAGTGTTGAGAACCAGTGAAGTGCAGCAAACACATATTCCATATGAAACATATGTCTTTGGAAGATATAAGGTTTTTGTGACTTGTATAATGATGCTTGGTGGTCAAGTTGTGTCATTAATGTGAATGCAACATTACAGAAGGTTTTGATCAGTTTCCTACATCCCAGTAGTCCATCTTCACCATATGTCCACCTTCATCAGCCAGACATGTAGAATATTCCAAGACAACAAGTTCTCACCAATATTGATCCACATACTGTAACTGGGCACATTTACACACTAACTGCTACAGAAACCCAAAGCGCAGAAGAAGCACTGCTGCGGAGACGGTGCTAACTTGTAACTTTTCCTCAAAATTGTATAGACTATTTCATTCTAGAATAAAGTAATTTCTAAACAAATGTTCAGGTATTTCATTCATTGTGATGTAAACTATTTTCTTACTATTTTAGACTCTTGTTCCCAAAGTCATCCCAAAATGAAACTTATACCAAGGCGAGATTGCATGTACCTGTATTACATACAAAATTCCCATAAAAATTGACCATCAACTCTTTTAGATATTCAAGGTCAAAGTTTATATCATGTGACCTTGAACTAAAGAATGTAATATTTTATTATTACACCTTTTATGAAATATGTGCTCCATTATCTTCACACTGAGCCCAAGATAAAAGTTCTACCATAATTAGAAGCAAAGTTATGAATTTGTTTTGTTGACTTGATACATTCCCCATTTTTTCTCATGTGTCACTCCTGTTGTATGAATACAGTGATCACTGCGGGCTACGTTTTACATCTGTAAGCTACTTTATACCCTCTAACATTCTGCCAAATTTCATGAAAACCTGAAAGGGATGGGTTGGAGGTTGTGATGATTTGGAATAGAATGGCCCATATGGAAGTGACAAGTACTCTGGGATAAGAGAAATGTTGCCCATTGTTGGCTTTTTCTTGGTTCTGATTGGCTGCATTGGCGTTAAAGAGCTGTTCTTATTTTGCTAAGTAATAGCATATCGCTAGGATAGGCTATTAATTATAATTGGTGGGGGGATCCACCTTCTGGGTCCCTCAATGATCCTGAGAATGACGAGGCCACTAGTTTGGTAGTGTGTCCCCTTCACCGCTTTTCACTGCATAGCAGCACACCAGTCACTGAACTACAGCATAGCCCCACTCAAGTGCAGAGAAAATGTAGATGTTACGATCGTGTGGGCAAAACTAAGCACGGGGCCCACACAATGGTGACCAAATGGTAGTATGTCGTACGCACACACACACAGGAACACAGGAGATGCACACGGAATGCAGGCAACTGACCCTGTGCTACAAGGGGGAATGACAGTGGCCCTACCTAAGCGGGGACATCGCCACAATAAGAGGGTGGCCCAGCAGTCTTCGGATCTGGGCCCTAGCTGATTCTAGGAACCACGCCACAGAACAGGAGACATATACATGCCACATGACAGGGACAGAACAACAGGACACACAGAGACAGAATACACAGCATACAGCAGCCACAATGCAACCACTAGTAACAGATGATAAGCTGAATATAAATACCAGGTATTAGTTGACATTTTGTACAAAACGTGGAAGCCAGTGGACCACTTCACGGCTCCTGATTACACCGCTAGTCCCTACACTAACCAGGAGTCTAGCAGAACCGGACACAGTTCACACAGAACGCTGCGACAGGACACAGATCACAGGTCACACAGCTAACAGAAAACTGACAGAATATAAACGAACAAACAGACATGAACCAGCAAGACACAGATCACACCACAAGCTTGCAACAGGACAGAACAGAGCACAGGGCACACAGCCAGGTGCATCAGGAACAGGACAGACAACAGGATACCTGCTTACAGTTACAGGCTTACAGCAGACTACAACATATAGTGAAAACCAGACAGACTCCACCAAGAGCTCACATGCACACAAATGAAACTCACAGCAAGTTTATGTGTCCTCATACCAGAGGGAATAGACAGTCAGCCGCACAAGCTGACATAGGGAACTGTGTCAGGGATCCACAAACTGATGCACAGAGCAGGCAGTCAGCCACACAAGCTGACATAGGGAACCGTGTCAGGGATCCACCAACTGACACAGACCTACTTACAAAAACAGATCTGAGTGGGAACAAGGCAGATACATCCAAACAGTACAAGACCAGCTTCAGACAAGGATTCATGACTGCTCGCTCTGGAACCCAGACAGAGACTGACAGGAGCAGGGTTTATATGTGAGCACAGACCCAGGAGATTGACCAGCAGGAAGTAGCACACCTAGCCAGCTCAATCAATTAACCCTGTGAGGGCTGTGCTGCTAGGGAGCTTGGAACTACAGATCCCACCAGCACACGTAACAGTAGAAAGGTCACAGTGCTGAATTACCGTATTAATGCATCCTCAACATTCCCAGGAGGGACTCTTCAGCCTCCCAACTAATTAAAGCTAATTTATCTTTACCTGGCAATCATCAGGTATAGTATTTGTACTGTAAAAATCATTCTGTACTTGCGTCAACTCTCCCTGCACTGACTTCTTGCTGAGCCTATGAGGGACGTGTGTTTATACACAGCAGCCAATTTAAGGAGGCAGAGCTACAGGGAGGAGTATATCCTTCTGTTCAACAGGAGCTTTCTGTCCTCCCCAAGCTCTTTTTAGGACACCCGCGTTATGGTTTGACAGTTGAACCGCCTCAGAGAGCAACAGCCTGAACCAATGATGAGAAAGGAGGTGTGCCTCAGACTACCTCAACCTTCCTGTAGCTCCTGGATCACAGCTTTGCCCTAATTGAGCGAAGCTAAAAATCACCCGAAGAGCAAGCACTGAAGAAAAAAAGTAGGTACAACTCATAGTCATAACCTAAAGGTACTGACTTACATATAATTTTTGAGCTATTTACTGAACATGGGTGTTAAAGGGGTTGTCCCCTGTCCATATGCTATGAAGGAGCAACAACAGGCATGACTTCTTTATGTAGCACCTAGTCACTTCTGGATTATTTTTCCTTACAGTATAGCATTACAAATAAGCATACAGGTCATCAGTATCAGTACTGTCAAATACTAACTTATGTCGGCCCTGGGGCACAACGTTCCAAGTATTCTGCTACTCTAAATACACAAACATGAAAATACATGGAGGCGTGAATGTGTAACTGAAATGCACAGGAGGCAGCTATTTAGTATGCAAAAGTGGAAGAGAACCGATACATTAAGTGTTTTGGAATTCTTACTCTTTTTTGCTCCTATCGTCATATTAGGCTTCTGCAAATCGCAGAGGTGTACTCGGGATCCGATGTCCCTGTAGTTCCCCTACAGAGACACAGGCACTCCGAGTGCCACCATAAGGTTCTCTCTACAATAATGTACAGTAATTTCTTTCTTTCGATTACCTCAGTAGGACATTGAAAGTCTACGAGGTACAGTAGGGTCCATAGAAATATATTGTTGTGCACTAGGTTGTCCTGAGGCTTGTCCTATGTAATAGCACCAATGTAAATATTTTGAGGGAAAAAACAATGGAAAAAATGTTAAAAGTCAGGACTGCAGTTAACACTTAAAGGGGTTGTCCCGCGGCAGCAAGTGGGGTTATGCACTTCTGTATGGCCATATTAATGCACTTTGTAATATACATCGTGCATTAAATATGAGCCATACAGAAGTTATTCACTTACCTGCTCCGTTGCTGGCGTCCCCGTCGCCATGGTGCCGTCTAACTTCAGCGTCTAATCGCCCGATTAGACGCGCTTGCGCAGATGGGTCTTTCCCCTTCGGCTCGGTCCGGCAGCAGTGGCGTTCTGGCTCCGCCCCCTTGTTTGCATCATCACGTAGCTCCGCCCCCGTCACATGTGCCGATTCCAGCCTCCTGATTGGCTGGAATCGGCACGTGTGACGGGGGCGGAGCTACGCAATGATGCGAACAAGGGGGCGGAGCCAGAACGCCACTGCTGCTGGACAAAGCCGAAGGGAAAAGACCCATCTGTGCAAGCGCGTCTAATCGGGCGATTAGACGCTGAAGTTAGACGGCACCATGGCAACGGGGACGCTAGCAACGGAGCAGGTAAGTGAATAACTTCTGTATGGCTCATATTTAATGCACGATGTATATTATTATGTGTATTATTATTTATTTACGTCTCTATGGGAGCGCCGGCCACAACGGAAAAGCATGCTGCCGAGCCGCTTCAAAGCCGCCGCGGCTTAAACCGCGGCGGTTCTCCCGGCGGAAATCTCGCGGTTTTTTGCTGCGGCCAAACCGCGAGATTCCCGACGGGAATCCGCCTTGTGTGAACCCACCCTAACTTCCTTTTTTAGTAGGTTTCTCTTTATTTTTGGCATTTTGGCCTGGACATAATAGCATAGTTAACTAATACCAGCCCATGGAGCCGCACAGGGTTCCATCTGGATGCCGTTTTTGGCAATCCAGATGGAACCTTGGACAGGAACCCTGATCAGTGCTCCAAACATTATGTGAATGAAGCCTCAGCCCATACATTGCTCCGCCCCCTTTCTCCGTACAGCAGTCCCCTGAACGTGTCACACGGCTTCTTAATCCAGCTGTTCCAGGTGCCGCTGGATGGAGCTTTGCTCTATACAAGGTAAAGAGAGGAAGAGCCATCTACAGGCCGTGGCCACCATGTTTAAATGGATGGCCAGCTGGGATGGGGGTGGGAGACATAATAAAGTAATCAAGTTTTGAACGCACCTCTTTTCTTTAAAAAAAATACAAGGAATAGCAAAATATAATTTAAGGGAAAATAAAAGGAAGCATTACTTTTTTTTTCAAGGGATCGAGGAGATAGATCCCTTTACAAAAAAAAGTTTCTAGCAGTTTGTTTGCTTCTGTTTACATAGTTTTGTTTTCTTTTGCCTTTCTAATTTTTTGCGCAGGCTCATTTACAACCAGATCCATTGAACGCACACCAAAAACAGAACAAATGGAAACCTTTTTCCATTCTACCCAGTCACCCACTGACTATAATGTAAAAATATAAATAAATAAAGGAGATGTCCTATTGGATTTCTGCTTTTGTTGCGGAACCTAGAGAGCAGCAGCTTGCGTTGTGATGTCCCTTTAAGAAATGGAAATCGAATAGAACAGTATTGTGAAAACAATGGGACTTAAAACAGAACAGCTCCTGATTGAGGTGCAAAAAGGAGGTCAAAAATGCTAATCGGCCAAACCCTAAATGCACGCTCTTCTAAAGTGGCATCCACAACCTCTCTCTCTGCGTATACAAGTACCTACTAATTCCCTCGATCGGGGCAAGGAAAGGAGTTAATGAAATGTCAATTTGAAAAACAGAGAAAGCCCTAGCCTTCTGGAGAATAAATCTATATTTCTTGCACAGTATTTTTTCTTTTCCCTTTAAGATTTATACATTTGGATATAAACTCACGGACACAGTGTGCAAAGAAAAATGGAAACGAGCGGTGAAGTTGGGATTGATTTACTTCATTAGCTGGGATTACAAGTTTAACTTACAAACCAGAGGTCAAAATTTCTCATTAACAAGGGGGCCATGGAACGCTGCGGGGCTCAGTTCAAGAGGAGACCACTCTTATTACTAACTACACATTTCAATCTGTCTTTGATGTTCCTGCTTTACCCTCCTTCCTTTTATTTTTTTGGCAGAGGAGTTGATTTTAATTGTAGCTATACAACATAGCTGGGTCTGCCTTACAGCCAGCCTCAAACATCTGCAGTGAGTGCGTCCTAGTCATATTGGGTGCACTCCATAGCTGCGGGCTAGTTTTAATGGCTCCCCTTTTCATACAAGGCTGGGATTGTTTTCCACGTGATTCTAGTTAATTTAGCTGCAGGAGAGGGCATCAGTTTTCTCCCTGATCTATAATCTTAAACCAAGCAGCTGAGGGAGAAACGAAGCGAAGGAACTAGCCAATGGTCTCCAGTAGGAGTAACCAGTAAATGAGACGTCTTCAAAATTCTAAATGAAAGAATTATGCTCAATGTCAAATGGTCTTTTTATGTCTGAAAGTTTTTTTTTTTCTTCTTCTCCTGAACACTTTACATTCATTTGTCAGGCTGCGGGAATGTATTACTAGGAGCCTCTGTGGGTCTCCCTAGGCAATGCTGTGCCTTAAAAGGCAACTACAAAGCAACATTAAACATTTACATCTCGGATCACAAATCTTTGGGTTGAACAATTGGATGTTTCACTGCAAATGTCACAGAAGTAAAATGTTTACAAGCGTGTGGACAGAACATCAGGTGGAGCTACAAGGAGACAAACATTTTTTTTTCCCCCCCTCTTTTTGGAACCTTACAAAAGAGAAGGAGCAAATGGCATCGAGGAGAGAATAAACCATGGAAAAAAATCTGTACTTCATCAGGATTGGCCAACAAAGGACTGTAAAAGCTGGCCGTCCACATGAGGCAGCTGTAGGCTGAACGATAGATATCTCTCCGGGACAAGGGTGGAGCTATAGGGGGTGCAGAGGTTGTAGATGCACCCCGGTCCTAGGGTCGGAGGGGATCCAAAGGCCCCTCTGCCCTATGAGATAGCAGTATTAGAAATGCCACAAGGTAGGTGATGTATCGCGGGTGCTGGTATTGCAGAAGGAGTCAACGAAATATACCATGTTTATTTAAAACAAAGGAAATAGAGATTAAGCATAATGCAACAGTAAGGCCCAATGTCCACGGGCGGATTTGAATTGTTGGACTCCTGCGAGGACGATCCGCAGTTCAAGCTGCGCACAGGGAAGCATGGGGCATCCGTACTTCAATTAATTGATTTGCGGATGCCACACACGGAAGAGAAATTGCAGCGTGCTCCTTTTTACCGCGGAGTCCGTGCGGATGGGCTCTATAGATCTCTATGGAAGCGAGCGATCCACAATTCAATTGCATATTTGTAGGCCGATACCTCTCTGGTTGCCTGGAGACCAAGCAGGGTGATGGGGAGTAGGGGTAAAGCAGGCACTTTGGGCTTGTGATTTTTTTTCCACATGGACAATCCACAGTGCATCTGTGTACACTTAGTGGTTTTATTGGGGCCGGCCTCACTTACCAGCTGAGCAGAGGATCGCAGCTTCTACTGACCCAGTGGCCCCACTGCGGTGTCTGGGAGTCGGGAGTGCTCCTCTCCTAGTCCTTTAGCTGGTCCCAGTCCTATCTCCTGGTCTCCAGGATGCAGCAATCTGGCTCCAGTGCCCTTTCTGCCAGCGGTTTCCTGTATGGTGTCTCTTTACCGCTCAGTCCAGCAGGCAGCAGCTCCTCTGACCTTACTTTCTATCCCTGCACTGCTGTTGAGCAGCAGAATATGGTGCTGTGACATGGTGTTACTACTGAGGCTTGGTATAGAACTATTGTTTTGGCAGTATACTCTCCATTGCCCTCCTTCCAGAAGTGGCAGGAAACCTTCCTCCTTCCCCCCATGTTTTTCCAGAGCTGTGCATGAAGGCTTGATGGGTTTGTCCAAAATTGAAAACCATTTTACAGCTTACATATTAATACAACCTTCATATTAAGTAAATGGGTTGTCCCACAAGAAGACGTTATTCCTTATTCACAGGACAGGGGGAGTCTTTTCGGCAACTGGGAAACCCACTGATTGTCCCAAAGGTCCCCGAATTAATGCAGAGGTGGTCACACCTGTGCATTACTGCTCCATTTTTACAATGGGACTGCCAGAGAACTGGCTATCCCACATTCAGTCCCACTGAAATAAATGGATCAATATTCCATGTGAAATACCCACTTGATTAATTTGTGGACCTTCCAGTGTAGTGGCCCAGTATATCCATTTCTGGTCTCCTCCATAATGTCATACATGTCATGTCTTCTGTAGGTGCACTGTGCAAATTATCTAGTCATTCTGTTCTGTCTATTACACAGCTACAGCAAGTGAGGAGTTAAGTGTTTGCAAGAGACTGGGAGATGCTTGCAATGTATCAATTTGTCTTGTCACATGGGATGAGTGAGATTATAAATATGAGTGTTGGAGAGAGTTCTAGAGCTTCCATTCTGTGGTCTTCACAGGATCCCATTGCTCCTAGGTTCTTGAGAGTACCAGCCACATGGGGCTCCTTCAACTCCCTTGTGGTGAAGAACGGAGGAGGAAGAGCAGTTCCTGATCTTCTTCTGTGTGCCAATGACCGTCGAAGAGTGAGAGCCCTCAAAAGAGAGAGAAAGTGTGAGCGTGTTGGTGGTGAGTCAAGGCCAAAGTCCCTTTGCAGAGGTACTCCCTTACTACTGTTCCTACGCGGCTGTCCTGTGTCTGGGATCACCACGCAGAGGTACTTAAAAGTCTGCCATTCCTACGTGGCCGTCCTGTGCCTGGGATCACCACGTAGAGGTACTCTATTACTGCTGTTTCCTACATGGCTGTTTCGTGCCTGGGATCACCGTGTAGAGGTACTATCCTACTGTTTGCTTTTCCTGCACCTCCAACTTGTGTAAATTGGGCCGTTCACCCAGTCTGGTCTTTAAGTAAAGTTTTGCCAGGCCCTGACCATTCCCAGGGACATGGGGTACGTTACAAAGTCTGCGGCTCATTTCTTTACCGCCGAGGGTCATTCTGGTGGGTATCTGAACGGTGGCGTCACCTGTGACAACCCAAGTTCGCAATTTTATTGGGCATCCCTCTCCGAGGGGTGTCTGGAAGAGGCCCAGCGCTGCCCTGGCCAAGGCTATTTGCATCCCTCCAGGAGGGAGCATGGTAAGTGTAGCCATGACAAGCAACCATCTTACCCTCCCAGCTCTTCAACGTACACCCTGTGTCTGGGGTCACCCTACGTGACGCTGTACCAGAACCTCCATTCTTGCGACTGGTGGGATTCCCAGCAATTGGACAAGTAGCAATCAGATATTTCCATAGAATATGGAGTAGATAAGATAACCTTTTTGTGGGATAATCCCTTCAAAAGGGGTTATGCCACATTATACAGTTTTTCCCTTTCCAGAGGACAGTGGGGTCCAACTGCAGTGACCCTTAACAATCCCGAGAAAAAGGTCCAGTCAGTCCCAAAGTAAATGGAGCAGAGGCCACACAGGTATACTGCTGCTCCGTTCACGTCAGTGACAGCGCCAAAGATTGCCAAATCACTTGAACTCTGTAGTCTCTGGCAGTATCATTGAAGTGAATGAAGCAGCAGCGTGCCTGTGCGACCATTCACTCAGGGACCAAATGAGCCCCCCGTTCTTGGGATCGGTGATGGTCCCAGAAGTCAGACTCAACACTGTAATTATGCTGTACTGCATATGGTGGAAAACTTTACAACTTGGCACAACCACTTTAAGTAGGTTTGTAAACCAACTGCATTGACTGCAGAATTATTCATTTATCTGTAGATCTGATGGTCTTGATTTCACACCGTGGACAAGATCGTCGACAGACATACCCATAAGAGCTTTGCAGATTTCCTATATTGCAGTAAGAAAGGGTTTTTTTCCTACAGTACAAAATATGACTTAAGATTACTACAGGATAAGTGAAGTAATATATGTACACAGTGACTCCACCAGCAGAGTAGTGAGTGCAGCTCTGCAGTATAATACAGGATGTAACTCAGGATCAGTACAAGATAAGTAATGTATGTACACACTGACTCCACCAGCAGAATAGTGAGTGCAACTCTGGAGTAAGGTTGTGTTCTGAAGAGCTCTGCAGGATCCAGGGTGTGGTCTGCTTCTCAGGTGGAGACCTTGTTGAGAGCCCAGGAACAGTGCACGTTTCTGGGCTTTGTTTGTTATGCAGTCCCGCACCTCCTCCCTCCGATCTCGGTCGGAGGGAGGGAGGACAGAGATGGCCGCAACGACCCCCGCAGTGGCATCGGTGGCTTCTGCAGCTCCAAGATGTTCCACAGCAGCAGCGGCAAAATATAAGAAGCCAAGAACTGCAGGTGAGCCAGAGAAAAAGACGGTTCCAAGTCGTGGCAGTGGTGACACGGGCTCCAGTCGCAGGCGCAGTAACGCGGGCCAGTCCATCAGTGCGGCTGCATCCGACAGCGCAGGCAGCAAGATGGTGACGCGTAGCCAGGCCCGGAGGAAGGCAGGTAAGCCACAGAAGCTGGCAAAGCCGGAAAAGTGGAGTGATAGGCCAGAGGGAGAGTCTGTGGTAGAGCTGGCCTCCCGGCTGGCAAGAAGCATGGCCGAGTATAAGACTGCAGGGAAGCAGATGGTTCTGCAGAGGGAAAAACTGCGGTCTGCCAGGCTGCAAAGAGACCAGGCCACCTCTAAAGGCAAAAAGGCAGAAATCTCTAAGGTGATACAGAAGTGCAAAGAATGCATTAAAGTGTGGAAAGATGTGAGAGAGCAGATCTTGGAGGAGAGCGGTCCCTTTAAAGAAAAGATCATGAACGATGATCACTTTGCGAAGATGGCTGCAGGACGCAGCAACTCGCAGCAGACTGATCAGTCCAGTGATTGTGACGACAGCTCGGATGAGGACGACTACGAGGATGTACAGGAGAGTCTGGGGGAGCAGCCTGCGTGTTCGGCTGAACAAGCCCTAACCCAAGGCAGCACTACAAGCACCAGCAATCTCCAGCCAGAGCAAATTGGGCTACCAACAACCTCTGAGGAGTCTGATCTGGAGGAAGGAAATCATAAGGTGGGGGCTTTGGTGTTGCAAAAGTCGCAACTGCTGGAATCCCCTCCTCATATGGGGGGTCTTCATTTTGGTAAAGACATTCCCAAAGAGGATACAAAAATCAAGGATAAAAAAGGAAAACAAAGGAAGCCTCAGGAGAAATTTGTCTATGTGATGGGGGACGCTGGTCCGGCTGCAAAGCCAGAAAGAGGTACCCCCACCCTGGGACCCTGTGGTAAAGATGAGAAGGCTGAAGGCTATGGCGGTGATGGTGCCAGTAAGGCCAGTGATGCGGAGGGAGCAGCGGGATCAGCATCTGAGGTCTCCTGTGTGACAGGTCAGTCTGCGGGGGTCTCTCGGTCCCAGGCACCCAGTGATGCGGAGGCTTCTGGCAAAGGTAAAAAGAAAGGCAAAAGCAAAACTAAAAACATCTCTGCTATAACACAGAGTGCTAGCCATGGGGGGAACTTTGCTGTAGTTGCAGCTGCACAAGCTGGGGCAGCAATGTTGCCCCCTAGGTCTGCTAAGGCCCGCTTGGACCCTGGTCCTGACCCAAAATCTGGTCCGGATGGTGAGGGTGCGTGCGAGAGAGGTACTATTGTTAATGGGAAGATTTCCAGTTCAGCCCGGGTCTCTGATACTATTAAGAGCTCAGAGACCCAGTAAGCTCTTGGCGCCCCTAATATAGGGGCACCTGCTGCACAAGCAGGTACAGTTTGTTCAGGGGGTCAGGAAGTGTCACAGGTTCCAGTCGTCCCTCCAGCGGCGACAGCACCTGGTAGGAGTTATGCCAGTGTCGCTGCTGGAGGGAGTGGGTCCTCCTTGTCTCCAGGCTCTAGGGAGGGCGTTTTGCAACAGCGCCTCTTGGAGGCTCTACGGAAAGGGGAGAGTTCAATTACAGTTGGAGGAAGAGAGGTGGACCTATCTCTCTGGAAAGAGAGACATGGCTTGGGTGCCTTCCGAGAGCAAAAGGGGGAGACCGTATGGTCCCTACCGACACCCGGGCAGGACGCAGGTCGTAGGAATGTGGTCCGTCTTCGTTAGAGGGGCAATGATGCATGTCCTCCAAGGGGGAAGGTAGTGGAGCTCCTACTGAAGATGGGCTTTAGGGCGGTTGACATCTTTGCCCTGATCCATCCCTTTGGCCATCTGAGTTTGACATCAGCTTCGTTCGCCCAGAGGGTCTAGAACTTTTCTGGGGGAACTACGAGCTGATGAAAAACGAGCCCGGCTGGCGAGACTTTGCCATCCAGGTGGTGTCTCGCCAGAACGATATCAAGAAAGTGACCGTTTTGACTCGTAACGAGTCACTTTCTTGCTTTGACATTATGACGTGGCTCAGTAGGTACGGAGAGGTGACGGAGATGCCCAGAAAGAACCGGGATGAGCACGGCATATGGTCCGGGGCCTGGACGTTCATGGTCAAGCTGAAGCGTTCAGGAAACTCAGTGGCACACATACCATCTGCAGCCTTCCTCGGCAGGGATCGTATCTTGACCTTTTACCAGGGGCAGCCGAAGCTCAGCCACAGGTGCGGCGACCCCTCACACTTGTGCGCTGCTTGTAAGATCTTGAAGTGCGCTCTGTGTGGGGGTCTGGGTCATCTTGCCGCCTCCTGTACAGAGATTAGGTGTAACCTGTGTGGTGATCTCGGTCACCCATTTAGCCGCTGTCCACGCTCCTTTGCCAATGCGGTCTCAGCCCCTACGGATGGGGGTCATGATGTGGCCTCCGGGGGTGAGGGGACCAGCAGAGGTGGGGGAGCTCAGGAGCCAGGGAAGAACCGGCAAAAGACATCTGCTCAGCAGAGGCGTCAGGAGAAGCGCAGACGGAGCAGGGAGCTGATGGGAGCGCCCACAACGGGTGGGTCGATGGTGGCCCCTGTTCCAGAAGCAAATCTCGCGGCTGAGGCTTTGAGGGACAGCGAGTTAGATGAAGAGGACAGGAGGATCCAGAAGGAGGAGACCAACTCTGCAGATTCCTCCCACTATGAAAGTGTGGATGAGGAAGGCAAGAGGTGGTTAGAAAAAAGGCATAAGCTAGGTGCCACGAGGAGGAAGCGAAGGGGGGATTCAAGATCTTCTCCCACCCCGGGCCAAGTACTGGAAGGGGAAGCCTGCTCACCTCCAGTTGGACACTCCAATAGGTTCCGAGCCCTTCAAGACATCTCTTCCTCCTCTGAGGGGGAAGGAAAGGGCAAGGTTCCTGGGGCAAAAAAAGGGTCAACAGGGGGCGCTGAGTCTCCTTCTCGTGGAGGCATAGTTCCTACAGGGGATGAGGTGACTCTAGAGCCTGGAAACAAGGACGATGGGGTCAGGGGATCCCTTGCTATGGACACATCTATGTCCAAAAAAAGAAGCAAGGGACTTTCCTCTGACCCCGAGGAAGGGGGTGTGAGGAAGAAAGCCATCTAATTTAATCACTCATGATGGCGGCACCCACTTCGCTGACTCTGGCATCAATTAACGTTGCCAGCATTAAGTCAGATACGGCTAGATTTGCGGCCTTTGATTTTCGCAGCCGAGTTGAAGCTGACATTTTATTTTTGCAGGAGACCAGGCTGTCCGATTTGGCAGCCATACATAAGGCAAAAAGGGAGTGGAGGTAAGGCCCTTCCAACAGGTCTCTTGCGCCCGAGCCTTATAGCGGAGTGGCGGTCCTTTTTACCACAGCGGTTGAATGCCGACGAGTTATTGAATTAGAAATGGGAAGGTGCCTGATCTTAGATGTCCTCATGAAGGGACAAGAATTAAGACTTGTTAACATCTATGGTCCCCAGTCAAAAAAGGACAGGAAGAGTCTCTTTATGAGGATCAAGCCCTACCTTTTTAACAGCCGCCAAGTTGTCTTTGGAGGTGAATTTAATGCAGTCACAAGAGCCCGCGATAGGGGAGGCTCTGGAGACAGGCGGTTGACTTTTGACAGCGTCGCACTTAATAGCATAGCTAGCGAGGCTCGCCTGGTGGATGTCCACATCCGGCACACCCCAGGCCACGAGGGATTCACCTATTATAGAGGTCAGAGCAGGTCCAGAATAGACAGGTTTTATTTGAAGGAGGAAGCCATCTCTTCACCAGTGTCCGTTGTTGAGGTGGAATTCTCCGACCACTGTCTAATATTGTTTTCTCTGAATGTTGCAGAGACCCCCCGGATGGGCAGAGGTTTTTGGAGACTGAATTCGTCACTCCTCGAGGAAGTAGAGATAAGACAATCCTTTGAGGATTTTCTGCAGAGCCAGGTACCATTACTGGATCTCTGTAGCAGTAAGTCAGAGTGGTGGGAGATGTTCAAGAGGAGAGCGGCAAGGTTCTTCCGAGAGCTCTCCAACCTCAGATGCCTGGACAGGCACCTGTACAACGGCCTGAGGAGGAAAATCGAGCATCTCGTTTCGACTGGAGGTAGCCGCGAGGAGATCTCCAGAGTGAAATCTTTGCTCAAGAAATGCCAGTACGATAGACACGCATCCTTGGTTTTTGAGAGGGATTTCGGGAAGTACCGCTCGCCCGACCCTTACAGAAACTGTAGGATGTCAGTGAATAGTAAAGTGGTCACTGGACTGATTGACAGTACGGGGTCCCTGAATCGATCCAGATCAGGGATTCTGGAGGTTGTCAGATCCTACTACTCGCAATTCTTGGGAAAGAGGGATCTAGATTCGGAAGTGATGTCGGCTTTCCTGGCTGAAACTGTCCCTGAGCCGGGGGTAGACACCTCTCTTGATGTTTTGACAGAGGAGATCAACATAGAGGAAGTTAAACTGGCGATTGATGGGCTTCGGCTCAAAAAATCGCCAGGACCGGATGGACTAACATCTGAGTATTATAAGACCTTCAAGGACCTCTTGAGTCCCCTCTTGACTGAGGTATTCATTGAGTGTCTTTCCTCGGGCACTCTGCCTAGGTCAATGAGGAGGTCAGCTTTGATCCTTCTGTCAAAGGGTAAAGACTCGAGCCGTATTGAGAACTGGCATCCCATAGCGCTTCTCAATACGGACAGGAAGGTTCGGGCAAAAGTGCTGTTTAATCGGTTGGTCAAATTTGCACCCTGGCTCCTCTCAGGGACCCAGCATTGCTCTGTTCCAGGCTGTAGCACCTTTAGCGCTGTTCTCGGTGTCCGGGAGGCAGTGGAGCAGGGTAGGGCTGGTCACTGGGAGGGGCACGTGCTGTCCTTGGATCAGGCCAAAGCGTTTGATCGGGCTAATCACGAGTACCTCTGGTCAGTCCTTCTGAGGTACGACCTGCCAGTGGGGTTTGTTGATTGGCTGCGAACATTGTATGCAGGGGCTGAGACTTTCCCACTGGTGAACGGTTGGCTGGGCCGCCCTTTTGAGGTGGGGTCCGGTGTCCGTCAGGGCTGTTCTCTAAGTCCCCTGTTGTATGTGTTTGCGATAGATCCCTTCCTCAGGAGGGTTGATCGTGGACCTATAGCCGGGTCGGGATGGACCGGGGGGTGCCGGAGGCTCCCCTGAGGGCAGTGGCATACGCCGATGATGTCACGCTCTTCGTATCCTCAAGGGAGGAGGCGGAGTTTGTGGTGTCGGAGGTGGATGGCTACTCAGAGGCATCTGGGTCCAGGGTCAACTGGGATAAGTACGAAAGTCTCTGGTTAGGAAGAGGGGATCCTGTGTTTGATCTCCCAGACACTCTTCCGGTGCCCCAGACTTCAGCAAAAGTTCTTGGCATCAAATTTGGCCAGGGGGATTACCCCATGCAAAATTGGGTAGACAGGCTGGACGGTGCCACTCACAAGGTTAATCAGTGGAAGGGTTGGTCTTTAACCCTTCGGGAAAGAGTTAGCCTGATCAAAACATACCTGCTCCCTTTATTCATCTACCTGGGCAGCGTATGCATTTTGCCAGAGCCTCTCTGGACCCGGGTCAACAACCTGTTCTTCCTTATGTTGTGGGGGAACAGGTTGAACCTGATCAGGAGAGATGTTACATACCGCACGAGGAGACTAGGGGGGTTATCTATGGTCAACCCCGTGGTGTTTCTTGTAGACACCTTTTTTAAGATCAACATAGGCAACCTCTGGCAAGAGAGGGCTCCTCTGTGGGTCTACTCCTGCCGGGGATGGTTTCGGCCTTTCTTCTAGGAATGGGAGACAGGAGGGCGAGTGAAGGACCTTCGCACGCAGCACAGATATCTCCCGGCTTACGCTACCTTGGTTCTGAAGGTGATACGCCGGTGGGGTCTGGGGATGTGGGAGATCAGGACTCTGACGAGGAGGCTCCTCGACGAAAGAGTCCTGTTGACCCATTTCCAGAAGCCCCTGGCGCTCAAGGACTGCCCAAGTCGGGATCTGGAGGGAGGGTTACGTTTACTGAATTCAACCCGGGTCCCCTTGAAGGTTTGGGACTTGGCTTGGCGCTGCTTTCACGGGAGACTGTATGTAAGGGGTAACTTGAAGAGCAGGCCTCTGATTGACAGGGGTTGCCCCCGTCAGGAGTGCAGCGATGTGCTGGAAAGCATGGAGCATTTCCTGCTTCAGTGCCCCTTTAATACAGAGGTATACCAACGGGTAGGTGTCTCCATAGGCTGGCCTCAGCTGGCACACCTCTCCTATGCGGAGTGGGCTTATGGAGCCTTCAGAGGTCTTGGTGGCAGGGACCGCTGCACTTTATTTCTAGTTAGCCTAGTGGTCAGGTTCCACATCTGGAGCTCACGGTGTCTAATCTCGACGGAGCTGAAAGTCCTCCCCGTGGATACGGTATGTAGGAATATCCTGGGTGACCTGGTGAAGGTACGTTCTTTGGAGTATGAGAGGCTGGGCACATCTAAGGCTTCTCTCCTATGGAGAGGGCTTGTATTTCGTTAGGGACAGTCTTTTCTTAATCTTCTAGGGGCAGAGTAGGGAAAGAGGAGGGACAGGATAGAGAGAGAGGAGGGATAGGGCAGGGACAGTTTTCTATGAAGGGTCAGACTGTCAGACTGAGGGGCAGACTAAGGACAGTCTAGGGCAAATTAGGGAGAGAATAGGGAGACCTTTTTAAAAAAGAAGGGATAGTACATTGCGATGTCTGTGCCCGGTTTATCACCTCCAATTCCGGTGAGGGGCTGTGAGTGCACCATGAAGCCTTTTGTTTTGGTTTGGGCAAAATGAAAAGAAGTAGGGCTGCAGGTGAGCCGACCTTAGGCTTTCGGGTTGTATGAATATTGTATAATATGTATATTGGTGTATGTCGGTGTATTGTTTATTATGGTTTTGTATATATTGTATGTATTCACATTCACATTTTGGGTGGTACGTAGGTTGGGTGGGGAGTTGGGGGGAGTGGGGTTCACGTCTTGAGCCGTAGCCTGGCACGTCCCAAACATAAAACTCTGGGCACGGACTGGTGGAGCAGGCATGGCCCCCAGGCTGCGGCTGGGAAAAGTGTGGTATAATGTATATTTAAAAAAAACAAAACCTTTGTGTGGCTTGGCACGTCCTGAACTTTGAACTCTGGGCACGGACTGGTGGAGCAGGCATGGCCCCCAAGCTGCACTGGGGACCCAAAAAAACAAAAAACAAAAAAGATTTAGTTTGCTTATATGCCGGTTGGCTCAGTCTTTATGTTAGTATGGTTTGGTTAGTTATTTATGTTATTGTTTAACGCTATTTAATTTCATTTGTGTGGTTTCAGGGGGTTCGGCTGGACCTGTAGTTCTAGTTTTCTGTAGTGTTACGCTCTTTTAAGTATTTTTGTTATATATTGAGTATGAGTGGCTGTGTGAGTGTACAGTGGGGGGAGGGGGAATAGGTATAAAGTGACTTTTCTTTTGTTGATGGGTCATGCACCAGGGGGGGAAGGGCCTCATCTTGTTGTATACAGTTGTGTTATTGTTAATGTTTGGTTGTGTTTTATACTTTCTAATAAAAGATCTACAGGATGTAACTCAGGATCAGTACAAGATAAGTAATGTATGTACACAGTGACTCCACCAGCAGAATAGTGAGTGCAGCTCTGGAGTATAATACAGGATGTAACTAAGGAGCAGTACAGGATAAGTAATGTATGTACACAGTGACTCCACCAGCAGAATAGTGAGTGCAGCTCTGGAGTATAATACAGGATGTAACTAAGGAGCAGTACAGGATAACTAATGTATGTACACAGTGACTCCATCAGCAGAATAGCGAGTGCAGCTCTAGAGTATAATACAGGATGTAACTCAGGATCAGTGCAGGATAAGTAATGTATGTACACAGTGACTCCAGCAGAATAGTGAGTGCAGCTCTGAAGTATAATACAGGATGTAACTCAGGATCAGTACAGGATAATTAATGTATGTACATTGTGACTCCACCAGCAGAATAGTGAGTGCAGCTCTGAAGTATAATACAGGATGTAACTCAGGATCAGTACAGGATAAGTAATGTATGTACAAAGTGACTCTACCAGCAGAATAGGGAATGCAGCTCTGGGGTACAGTATAGGATATAACTCCTAGTGTTTTATACACCACTGATTGTAGATTGCAAAAAATCACCTCCCACATGTTCCATAGCCTACTATCAGCGATAGCCAGTCCATTGTACAACAGTAGTATGATAATACTACACATACCTTAGTGTCTACTACAATGAAAATAAAGCATGAAAAATGTAAGAAAATAGAAATATGAGGAGCCAAAATACAAAGAACACATATAATAGATTTTCCCTACCAGAAAACATAATGCTGTATCAAGTTTGAGCTGAAACGACACATAAATTTAATTTTCTTTGACCTTTTACTCTTTTTCCCCAAAAAAAGTCTAGTACAGCTTCCAACTTTTCCTCAAATGTGATTCTGATTTAATTTTATTTGCACGCATTTGTGTACGCACAGAGTCGATGGCGATGTTTAGCTTGCCTTGTTTTCCCACTCGCAGCAAATTAGGGTGCATAAAATCGCTCCACACCCAATGCATTAGTTTAGCTAGAGGTAGAACGAGTCGTATTTGGAAGAAAAAAATTGTAACTAATCGGCTTGTTTCATGTTTTTCCAAAGCTCCCTTGTCTGCCTGCCGCCGTCGCTGCCACTGATGCTGCTCCATGAGGCTACAAAGTCCCTTTTGGCTACTGGTTTCATTTCAACAGCAGAGTGTAGGTCAAGCCCCCGGTCCCGACACGGAGTCACCTTTGTAAACCGCGCAGGGCCTTTTCTCGTCTGTCCTGCATAGGGGTGTGACTATTACCTTCAGGTTTAAACTGGGGTCTATCAACAATGCTAGACATCTTTGAAAGGTCATTATTCCAGGCTAATTTCAAGTTGGCAATGAAATGAAAGCTTGTCTTTGTGAGGGATTAATTTAAAAAACTCAGGATTTGATGTCAGTGGGAAATAGCCAGCGTGGGATTCATAAGGCTGCCTTTTCCTGCTGCTGGCCAGGGCCTGGGGCTAATTTCTTACGAGATGAAAAGTCTGACAAGCCCTTCAGTTAAGCTGAAAGCAGGCAGCGGTCCAGCAACACCCACTGGCCCTACAGGCATCCTGTGACCCCTTTAGAAAAGTCACATTCACTTTGCTCTTGAGAAAGGAAAAATAACGCTAGAGGCGTTTTTGTTTTAAACCATGTGAAATAAGGAAATGTGAGGATGTGAAAATGAAGTGAAAAAAAAAAAAGAGGGGAAAAAAATGAATTCATTTCCTCCCTTATTTGTGTGACGGCTTAAAGAGCCCAAGTCGTTTCTTTAAAAAACAGAACTTAAAGAGAAAGAGAGAAGTCTGTGGCTAAGGAGCAAGTCGGAATGTTTACAGTAAGGCAACAATGTAACACTGAGGTGACACAGACACTAAGTCTGATACGTGCAGAAAAACTCCGGAGGGAAGATTTAACCCATCGTTACCAGAATCACAAATCTCGGTTATTTAAGGTAACTGGAGTTGCAGGAAAAGAACTGTGACTTGAAATTATCCTGGAACTATGCACAAGTGTGTTGGGTTATGGTAGAAAATGTTGCAGTTTATGGATTGTTACACTGGAAAGGGGACCCCGATGGACTAGTATTTAGTTCCGTGAGATAAAGGGCTGGGACAGGTGCATGCAGAATTGTAGCTGGCGGAAGTTAACCACCCACACAGGCTAACCCCCAAGTTATACTGACATAGGAGAGCATGTATCTCCACTAACGCACCAGCATCAATTCCTCCAGCCTAGTGGAGTTGTCACCATCAGAATGGTCATTCTAGATGACAGAACTAAAGTTGAAAAGGCCTGTCTAATGCTCCAAGTAAGATTTGGCTATACAAGCACAAATTTTGATCCGCTCTCTGACCAATCAGATCAATATGAAACTAAATTAGTGGGTATAAGGCCAGGTTTACACACATGCTTCTTTAGTTGGGGTAGCCATACAATATATGTGCATTTCAGCTGAACCTGCTGTGTATGACAGCCTCCCGACTTTCCCTCAAAGACAGATGTTGGAAAGATAAGGATCAGGCAGTTAGATTACAATATGCCTGATCCTTTTGTTCTTCGGGAGATAAGCAGCAGCAAGGAGTGTCTGACAATAACTTTCTCCCCTCTCTGCATTCTGAACACATGTAGGAGGTAGGTGGTGTTGCAATGCAGATTCAGGATATGATGCAGCTGACTGAGTTGTGAAAAAATGCAATATTTATTAAACCAAGAAAACAAACATGTGTACGTAATATTAAAAAACAAGAATGCAATTTACCTTTTAGAATAGCTTTACCTAAGGCTGCCTACCGCTAGCTAAATCCTGGTATTAGGCCCTATTACAGTTTGTAGGCTCAAGCAGTTGAACAGTTCAAATCCTAAAAGAAAGTCATGTTAATTATTTGTCTGCATACCAGTCAATTTGAGGCTGGCCTCACTTACGTGTGTTGCTCAGGACTACTGACTTCCACCAACCTAGGCTAATACTGGGTTGGGAGCGTTTCTCAAGCACATTTTCCAGTAATTCATGCTGTGCTCCATAACATTATTCCAGTCTCCTGCAGCACCGCTGATCATTTGAGGTCCTATGGCGGTCATTGATCTCTTCAAAGGCTTATAAATCTCTCTGTGGGCCTCATGCTGTGCTGTCTCAGCAGTTCCCTGTCCTTCAGTTTCCAATTTGGTCCCGCTCTACACTGTGCAGATAACAATTTGCTCTGTGGACTATTGCACTTTCAGGGACCAAAAATACTGCCAGCAGCACTTTGTCCCTCAAAGCACCTGAGATCTTTTCAACTCTGTCTGCACTCTTCTCAGCCTGTGGCACAGATGAAATTCTTTTCATACCAATTCCTGTCACGCCAGGAGCATTTGGGCCTTTTTGGAGAGGCCAGAGCTTTCCATCTTTAGTGCTATAACTTTTTGGCACATCATGCGCCTAAACCTTTGGCTGTGTGCCTATTTCTGGCGCATGGCCAGTCTTCTCACTCTATCAGCTTTTACTTGCCTGATGGGGTGCCTAAACACCAAATAGCCGGACTTCGCGTAAAGTAGTAGGAGGGCAGCAGAAAAGCACACTCCTCTCTTATATACTCACGCTTAACTGAGCACAGTATGCGAATGTGTTTGTGTGTGTTTGCATCAAGGTAGATAGCCATACGCCAAACAAGCTTCTGGCCAACAGCGATCTAATGTGCGTGGTAACCCTTAAGCCACTACATGGCCCAGACAGACAAAAATTGCACGAATATGAACCCCATTATTTCGAATTTTTTTCCTTTATCGCGGTGCGGAAAAACATCGTTACATGGCCTATCTTTGAGTGTTCCTTCGGAAAACATCACCCCTTGTTTTCAATGAGGCTGGAAAATACATTGCACGGTGTACGATGTGCCTGCGAGTGTGGTGCAAGGTTTCCCATTGAAAACAATGGGAGACAATTGCCGATTCTCCGGCGCGGCTTTAAGCTGTGTCAGAGGATCGCAACTGTATTGAAGTGATGGGAGGCATTTTTCACACAAAATCACCTTGTATCCTTGGGGACATCGCATGAGCGCGATATCGGGCGGAGTTTCAGGGCCGGATTTTGCGCTCGGCTGTGTGAAACTCGCCTTAGGCTTCAGCTTCCTTTCTTACTTGCAGTCAGCTTTTATTTTCCAACAGTTGCATGAAAATCTCATGACTGCTTTACATGCATACAACTCAGTACATGACTACAGACTACTACTATTGCACAACCATAAGTCTGTGTGTAGCCAGACTCCATTATGGGGAATAGAAGGTTTTTTTCTAAAGGTGGATTTGTGCCCAAACCTGGAAAATGCGTGTCTACTGGGTAACAGCAATAGCCAAAGTTGTAATTCTGTCTTCTTACATTAATTCTGGCACTTTTTCAGTTTTGTTATAATGGTCATTATTGCAAAAGTGACAAAGGTGAGTGAAGCCCTACTACTTCTCACTATTAAATTGGTTTTCCAAGAATACATATTGAGGCCCTAATAATACTCCATTATTTAGTGATCGCTGGGATCCTGACCGATCCGCAAAATAATGACACAGCAGTGTTTCCCTATATTCAACTGATTGTGTTAGGCTCGAGGTATGGCGACACCAGATTCAGGATACGACGCAGCAGATGGAGTAATGAAAATATACAATATTTATTTTTAGAACATGTATATAACATGAATGATCGATGGAATAATAATGAGTAAGGAGAAATTTCAACTTTTACTTTCGATGCTCTAGGCACCTCAAGCGTTGGTCCTGCACCAACTCACTTGCCTTTCCCACAGTCCCTGTGTGCCTACTACACAGCAAAAATTGTCCTCTTGTATAGCAGGGCATCATCCAATCTGTTAGTTCCCAGTGAGCATGGTCAGTTCTGTTGCGCCAAATCTTGGTGCACGCTACGATTTTTGCACAGGTTTTGATGCATCTCTCTAAAACATCCCTATGGGTACATTAAGCCTTTGGGACGTGTCCCTTACAAATCAAGCTAAGCTTCATTGCCAAGCACAAGAACACTGATGAGGCCACAGTGCTTGGTTACATGAAATGGCTCAAAATCTATTGAGACCATGTCCAACGAGCAAAGGAGCACAGAGAGAGCTGGAAACACTGTGTGAACAAGACACAATCATGGCAGGTTTCCATCCTCTGGACATCCGAGGGAATGTTCCCATCCAATGACAGAAGAGATGTAAAAAGGCAAAAGAATAAAACACAAAAACGTACTAGGTTAGAAAGTTGTTTAGCTTTTCACTATACAATTAGTCCGTTTGTACGTGTTTTTTAATTTACCTCTATAGGGATGGCTGTCTGTTAGTCTTGAGAAAAAAAAAATCTTAAAAGAAAAAACTTTTTGAAACAAAAAAAGTTGCCCTTTGGTTCACACTAGTACGTATTTTTGATGGCAAAGAAAATGTTTGTGCTTCGTCCGTCAGCCACCAAGGAGCCAGGGCCCAGGACAGTAATATTATGTATGAATTAATGGACACGTATCAGATAGCAAAATCTTTTTCAAGGTATTGCTGGGAACAGCCAGCTCTGTTTGTCCCTGACAGCTAATGCTACAGTTTCCACCCCAAGTTTAAGACTTGGACCGAAAAGGAAAAGTTAGAGAAAAAAACCTGAAATGATGTGAATGTGCTTCAGATTAAACGTCCCCCATTATTTTATAATAATAAAGTGGTGCCTATTATTCCCTGCTACTTAAATGGATTCAATAAAATCAAACCACATGTCCGGGCCGTTATTTTATCCAGATTCAGAACGATGTTTAAGGTTAGTTAGCAGATTGAAAGAATGCTTTCCCTGAACATTTAGTTTACTCTATTTTCCACCCACAGATTTGAGAAAGAAATATGTCTTTGAAGACCATTCTGCCTTCAATTAGATATAGAAGTTGTCTATCTGCAGACGAGAGACTGGAGGAAAAAAAAAAACATAGATGAGTTCTCGTGATGTGTGGACAAGGCTATCAAGATGACAATGCAAAGGTCTCTGTTAGCTTTTGCCAAGTCAGGTTAGGTTCTCGGAAAGAGTATTGTTGGCTTGTCTCCAGACTAAATGCCACCCAAACTACTTACCCTTTTCAGGTAGATATGAACGGTGGTAGCGCTGATCATTTGCGAAAGGTCACGATTGGAAGCTAGCCCGTAAGCAGTCATTTAAAATTCCATTGATCCCTATTTGTAGTCAGGGAAAAGAAAATGGACATTTTGTGCTGTGAGTTGCAATTATGACGCTCCCAGGCAATTGTAAATAGATGTGCAAATCTTGACACTGGGAATACCTCAGAGAAGGAATTATGACTCGAAAGATGAATGCTGCAAAAGGTTGAAAATAATAAAAAATAGGGAAGAAAAAGGGCTTGTGAAAAAAGAAATACTATAGTCTTAGGAAATATGAAACGTATACAGATATAGTTGGGAGGAGTACAAGTAAAGTGCCCCGATGGAGCTGAACACGGTCCTACTGGAAACAGACGTGTCAAACACAGGATTATTGCTTTTACTGTCTTATTATATTAACAGTTTTTTTTTTTAACCCCACATTAAAGCAACCCTGGAAAAAAGGAGGGAGTGTGTTACATGCAGTTGTTCTTCTCTGCTGTTCTCTCCGATCCGCCGGTTCAGAGTCCCATTTTTGTGATGCGAGTAGGGATAAGCGTCACGGGTACCAGAGTAGGATGTGGACACCCGGCTTACAAAGATATATTTATTATAGCACATAAACCTGGGGAATAGGTTGGCAATAGAAACTTACATTAATAGATAAACGGTATGTAGTTATTACAGAAGTGTTGAATAACCTAACTAACTCTAACTAAGGATATGCACAATTCTAATGTGCGCAGAATATTATAACGCTCTTTGATAGATCAAAAAGATTAGTCAGTTCTAAAATGTTTCAACCTAGCAGTGGTGGTCGCCCACACATAGTCTGAAGATAACGCAAATATTGTCCAAACCTTTAATCATAACTGGTGGATGAATATTTATTTCCCTGGCATTGGCTCAAGTTGGCATATTTTAACTGTCAGGCCTGCACTATGCTCATGGTCCGTGGACAAACGTCATTTTTTTTTGAGGGCCCACCTCACTTACGTATCTCCAGTGTGTTTGGTACTGTAGCGTAGAAGTGACTTTGGATGCCTGTTGGGGGAACCCCGATGAACTGAGCTGTAAGACGATGGGGATTCTCTGTATCAGTCTCTCTTCTGCAGCTTTGTTCTCTCAATGTTGTTGGTTCTGCTGTGTTTTGAAGCTACGCTTCTCAGTTACAGGCTGCCTGCCTTCTCGTGCTTCTGGCCCTCTCTACCAGACACAAAATCCCTAGCACTTGTTTTGTATAGCTCCCTCAGCCAACTCCTCACTCCTTTGGCAGGTCTCTCCCTGCGATGCAGTTTCTCAAAGCTCAGCGCCATTCAGATCACTCTCCAGCTTTCCACTCTCTCACTGGGTCATTGGTTCCTATGAATACTGCCTGAACACACCAAACCTGTGCACCTCTTTATCATGCCCAGTCCTCCAGACACTCCACCAATTGGAAGTAATTCACAATGCTCCATAGAGAAATACACAAAATGCAGTGATGTAACGGGCTGTAAAGATCGCCCGTATACTATTCAGAGGAAGCATTATCTGAGCCCTTTACATTGCCCTACTCCCTTGCTTTAAATTTGTGGTGGAACCCCTACATTAGGCCAAGTAGATCATCAGAGGATTAACTGATTTTGTTCCAAATTGGGTTTTATGCCATTATCGGGCATCAAATAATGATCCTGACATAGAAGTTTCCACATCTGTGTTGCTGGGACTCATGGAGGTTGCTGGTTGGGTCCACCACTCCTCAGGTAAGTCATACCCTGGCTTAACCATAGGTTGAGGCTGGGGCATTACCTCTTGCAGATGCATATCATCCCAGAAGCAACAGAGTCTCAACATGTTCCGATGCAAGTATTCTGTAAGGCTCTACTTTGCATGTCTTATTTAGTTTCTCTTTTGGACATTTCTCTCGGACCAGTACTCGCTCTCTGGGCTGCAGTGGAGTTTCTTGCACTGGAGTTCTGGCTGCATGTGTTTTCTCTTGAAGTCTTTATCCTGCGAGTCATCAGATTGTTTGCAACCATTAACGGTGCTCATGCACAAAATAAATAATGGTTCTTTTAGACATATCCTCTGGTTGTTCAATATTTAGCTCAACAACTTCTCTTTTGGCTCACCCAAAAAGTAGCATGCATAGGGTGCAACCCGTTGTGTAGTGGACTCAGTTATTATAAGCCCACACAAGTTCAGCAGGTATTCAGGCCATCTCATCTTTTTATCATCTTTCTAGAAGCATTTGAATCAAAGTTCTTTTAAAGCACTCACATTCTCTATTTCCCTGTGGATGATAAGTGAAGGTCTGGGACATTTCAATTCTATACATTCGATGCAGCTCTACCATGACTTTCCCTTGAAAATAGGCTCCTTGGTCTAAGTGGATGTGTTTTGGGCACCCATACACAGATCCTACGGGCAGAAGATTCAGTGGCCTCTTTGCAAGTGGGAGTCACCATTGCGTACTAAACAATACTGGTGTCCACTCATTGACTGTCCAATGAGTATGTAGTCGATCATCAAGCCTTTGAGAGACCCTTTCATCTGGATGATTTTTATAGGGGCACACTGTTCCAGACTTTTGGTTACTTCACACTCCTGACAGAACTCCGCAACCATCTTTTCTAGTTGTGAGCAATACACAAATGTTGTAGCCACTGAAATGTCTTATTGGCCCCAAAGTGAGCTCATCACTTGTGTGCTTCTCAAGTGGCATCCTTCGCTAACTTTCCAGGGATTACCACTTGCCAGCATGTCTCCAGGTCCATAGGAATCTTAACTCAGTGTCCTTTACTTCTAGTCATTCCCACTGTTGCAGTACGGAAAAGATCTTCTTTTCCAGGTTTTTCTTGTTGGGTGACCCAGGTCATCATCTGAGACAGTCCCGAGTCCTCACTCCGGACCTTACTCCATTAGTTTTTCCTAATAGCACCATCGGTGGTTGGACCTTTCCACCTAATTGGGCTACTACTGTAAGAGGAAATTTCTGAAAGTCAGGTGTCTCTTCATCCTCCAACTGGTCATCTACTTCTCCCACAGAGAGATCTAATGTTACTTGTGATAATGTATCTGTATTCATGTTCTCGTTCTTCAGCCAGTACTAGATAGCGAAATCGTATTTAGCCAGCCAGGCCACCCAAAGTTGTTCCAGTGCTCCTAATTTAACTGTTTACAAATGTGCTAACAGGTTTTTCAACCAAGGTGAGTAGTTCCAGTTTAAAAAAGCTAAAGTTGTTAGGGTTGTGTTCTGAATCCTATAGGGATCGGCTAGTGTAGGCAATTACTCATTCGTGTCCCTCCTGTATTTGCGCTAGCACTGCTCCCAGGCCATAGAGACTGTCATATGTTCACAGTAAGAAAGGCTGATCAAAATCCACATATGCTAAGATAGGAGCAGTGCTCAGACCCTCTTCCAGTGCTGTAAATGTATCTTCTTGAGCTTTACACCATGAGATGGATCAGTTTTGCAGACCACCAGCTGTTCCCCTTGGCAGTTCATTCAAAGGGCCTACAACTTTTGCTAAGTCTTCGATAAATCGTCTAATACTCTGCTAGGCTAAGGAATTCTCTTAGCTCTTGCAAAGTCTTTGGTGCTGGCCATTGCTATACTGCAATTCCTTTATCTTCAGAGGGCAGGACCACATATTTGGACACTGTGTGGCCCAGGTATTCAATCTCCAGTTTAAACAAGTGACATTTCTTCGGTTTCCCTTTTAACTATCTGCCTGTTGTCATTGCAACACTTGTCCCAAACTCCTCAGATTAGCCACTGGAAAGTTCTAAGAGCATTAGTTAACACGAATGGCATTCAGTTAAATGCATATTGGCCCATAGGTAGGCTGAACGCTGTTTTGGGTTTGTCTTTTTCTGTGTCAGGCATCTGCCAATAACCACTGGTGAGATCAAGGATCATAAAATGCTTGGCCTATTCCCAAGGCAGAGAGAGACTTTTCAATCATTGTTTACGGCTAGGGATCCCAAACGGTTCAGACATTCAAATTCCAGTCAAATACTTCAGTTTTTTCTTTTTCATGAACACTACTGGGGCTGTCTGGGGACTTTGCCTACTTTGGATGACTCCTGAATTCAGGATCTGGGTTAACAGGTTCTTCACCTCTTGGCATAGTTTCAAGGGTATCTAACAATACCTCTCTCGAATGGGAGCCGCATCTCCAGTTGGTATCTCATGCTGAATGTTGTCAGTGCATTCATAATCTTTGGAATGCCAGATGAATGCTACTTGGAACAGCCACAATCAATCGATTGTACTTGTTCTGTAGTGAATGATGTCAGATCGGCTTCCATTTATAACTCGCCCGTTCCATCGAAGTGTTAGAACATCTTTTTTCTTCCATGAACATAGCCAAAGACCATGCTTTACTTGGGATTGGTGTCAAGGACACTTATTTCTCTTTCACTTCTTCTTGGTGCACATACACCCAGGCAAGCTATGCTTCTGAAGCGAAGGCAATCTCTTCAAATACCCAATTAACACATTGTACATGAACCTTCCTTTCTCGGAGAAAAGCTAACATCCGGGTGACCAGGGCATCTTTGCCCAAATGTACAAGCTCCACCGATTTCCCCATAACGTCATCTCCTTCTAATCTTTGATGTGCCCCAATCGGCTCGTTGTTCAGATATACTTTTTCATAAAAGACATGCTCAGATTAGTTGCTGGAATGCTTTCTGAGTCGCCCGATGGAAAGTTGTCTGCTTCCAATAACTGGGCCCCTTCTTAGTAAATACTTTCTGGTCTAATTAACATAGAATATTCATACCCAGCATAACAGGAGAATCTTCTTGGAAAGGTTCGCAGACAATGATTATGCTTTTCTTACCGATGTCCTGCCCACAAATTTGTATTCTCATCCAAGCGACTCCTGTCACAGGGATAGGCAAATGATTAGTGGCAGTCAGTTTAATTATGTTTTCTCTCCTGGGCCTGTCTAAGGCCTAGAAGCAAGGGGGGAACTATAGAGGATGCGGGTGATGCGGTTGCACCCGGGCCCAGGAGCCTTAGGGGGCCCATAAGGCCTCTCTTCTCCATATAGGGAACCCAATACTATGAATAAAGCATTATAGTTGGGGGCCCTGTTAGAAGTTTTGCATCGGGGCCCGGGAGCTTCAAGTTACGCCTCTGCCTAGAAGAGTTGACTGAAGAAATATTCAGGCATCATTGTTACTTGCAAATCGATAACCATGAGGCAATTGACTCCCTTTCCTTTGAATTCACTCAGCTTTTAGATGTTCGGAGCTTTGGTTAGTGGGTTCTCTTCACACTTTCCCTGCAGTATGCTCCTCTACTGCAGGGGACTTTAGTTAAACTACTCTTCTGTATGTCAGAGCACCTCACTATGACATTCTCTAGCAAAGTGTCCCCTTTCTCCACATCGCCGACATTGCAGTTCTTGCTAGTCACTGTGTTGTCTTACACTTCGATGTGGGAGTGCAAGCAGTCTTCCCATAAGGAGGTGACACACGTTGATAACTGGGTTATTCGTATCTTGGCTTCTCAGCCGTAGGCTGACTCTTTTGAGCTTTGACTTGTGTTAACTCTTCTTTTACAGAGCTGAGAACACTGTGTAACCTATCTTTCCTCTCCTCCATTAGCTCCATGGGTCTCCATAGTTTGCAACCTTACAGCAAACTAACCATAATTTTCATCCTGGCTCTACACAACCCCTTTGGTGAGCAATCAGTGCAAAGTTAGCGAAAGACTGACCAAAATCCACTCACGTAACCCAAAGATAAAGTGATCTCACAAGATCTGGTCCATCTGACCCATAGTAATCCTGAATGCATCTTGGTTTTGTATGCTGGCTAGAATTTCCTGAATAGCGTTGCCATACTTTGGTATGTTCTCTTCTTCTCTCTAGACCGTGGTGAAAATTCGAGCCCTCAAATTTATTGCACTCACCCCTTCTACATAAACATCCTCAAGTAGCTTTATGATGGTGTCCACAGTCTGATGTTCATATTCGGGTCGTAGGTGAACAGTTTTTCTTGCATCCCTTTCCAGTGCATTCAAGGCCAGTTCTGTCTGCAGCTCCAGAGATACATTGTGCAAGTGGATGATACTTTTAAGCCTAGCTACCCAGTCTGTGAACATAATCTTGTGCCCATCAAATCTGGTATGGTGGCTTAACATTCCGCCAACCGGCATGACTCTTGCCACTAACTGATGAGCCAGCTGCCACCATGTCACCGTTTATGCTATGTGCCTCCGCATTCAACATTGTATACTGTCGCTTACTACGCCAAATGATGTTGTGGGTAGGGACAGGCAACGCAGGAACCAGATTATGATGCAAACACCGGTCTTGCAAACACATATTATATATATATATATATATATATAAACTTGGGGAATAGGTTGGTAATAGAAACTTCCGCTAATAGATAAGCAGTATGCAGTTATTACAGAACCGATGGATAATCTCACAAACTCTAAATAAGGATATGCACAATTCTAATGTGCGCAGAATATTATAACGCTCTTTTACAGATCACAAAGAATAGCAATACACGTCAGTTATAAAAGACATGGTATTACCAATGAATGTTTCAACCTAGTAGTAGTGGTTGTCAATACGGTCTGAGGTAACGCAAATATAGTCAAAACCTTAGTTTGCAAGTGGTGGATGAATATGTATTTCTCTGGCTCGAGTTCGCGTATTTTAGCTGGCAGGCCTGAGTTTAGTCACTATCTGTGTACACAGATCAGGTTTTTTTCTGAGGGCCCACCTCACTTACGTATCTCAAACTTGTGTAGTTGTGAGTGCCCTGATAGACAGAGCTGCGGGACTATGTAGATTCTCTGTAGCAATCTCTCTAGATGCAGATTTGTTCTGTCAGCGATGTTGGTTCTTACAGGTTATCAGGCTGCACTTCTCAGTTACAGGCTGACTGATTTCTCATACCGCTTGCCCTCTTTAGCAGACACAAATTTCTCAGGATTTATCTTGCACTGCTCTCTCAGCTGACTCCTCTCTAATCTGGCATCTCTCTCTCTTTTTGATGCAGTCCTTCAAGGTTGTGCACCATTTAGATGACTCTCGAGCTTGCTGCTCTTACCCAGTCCTTTGATTCCTGCCTAAATACGCAGTACTCATGCAGCTCTCTATCATTCCCAGTCCTCCAGACATCCTACCTGATCGCTGCAGCCAATTGGAAGTGATACACAATAATCCATAGAGAACACAAAAAGCAGTGATGTATGATGGCCAGTGAAGGACACCATTATACCATCCGGGGGAGGATTATCTGAGAGTATCCAAGATGGCTACGTAATCTTCAAACTATCTCCTCTCCACAGTGTATTTGTAGTGTTAGATTACCAATACACTTATACTTAATCTCTGATTGGTCAGAGTTGCTCATTGCTGTCCAATTAGAAAGCAGTGCACAGTATGCAATAGGTAGTTAGAAAATTGTTGCAGCTATCTTGGATGGGTGAAAACAGGATTCTAAACAAGCAAATCAAAGGAGTGACAAGTAATATATCCCATGCCCCCCCCCCCCCTCCAGTCCCAGGAAAGTATTTGGTTCAGAAACTGGAGTGTTGCTTTAGTAAGGCCTGATAGGTCCTAGATAGCAAAGTCTGGACTAATGGATGCTTACTCAAATGATTACAAAAAGCTCCCTGGCAAATGTAAGATACCAAATATGTCACCATCACTTTGTCTTTTAGTGAGGATACTGATATAATTATAATGAGGAGTAACACTATATGTGGCCAGTATATGACTTGTATCCTGTATTTATCACCAGTTTCTTGCTCTACAGGCTGTATCTCTAATTTTCAGTTGATATAGTGACTCCATGTACGGCATATAGGGAGCAGAATCTGCTGTTTTCCACAACTCTCTGTAGCACATGCACATAAATAACAACATCCTAAATTACATTATACAGCAAAACTGTGCAGTGTAGATGTGATTTCAGTAGCTAGTAACACAGTAGTTCATTTACTATAAGCCAGTGTTTCCCAACTCCGGTCCTCAAGGCACCCCCAACAGGTCATGTTTTCAGGATATCCTATAGTAAGACCACCTGTGGCAATGTCTGAGGCATTCACAATAATTACATCACCTGTGCAATACTAAGAAAATCCTGTAAACCTGACCTGTTGGGGTGCCTTGAGGACCGGAGTTGGGAAACACTGCTATAAGCTATAGCAGCCACGTCTGTGTGCATGTCTCTGTTTCTCCATCTCTCCTGCTTCACTCTCTTCCTCCCCCCCCCTTTATAGACTTCTAAGGGCTGCATAAGTCATCACCCTGCTCTACTTCCTGTTATACATGTCACTGTGCTTGTTATTAGAGATATATTTCACTTAACAACAGGCAGTGGACAGCAAAATTAAAAGGCAGGCAAGCCCTCAGCGGCCAGCACTTAGAGGGACTTCTCAGCACAATAACATAATTTTAGGTAAATGAAGTGATTTTCACTTTTGCTAGTTATTAGATTAGCTATTATATAGCACAAGCCCTCTCAAAGTCCGGTAATTAAAAAGGACCTGTCAGCTATCCGAACATGTCTGTTTTAGTAAATACTTATCAGGGACCTGACACTTGGTAAAATAGCAATACTGGCCCATCGGGATAGCTTTTCTAAGAACTCTGCATTGTATCATTCCTCTTGTTTACCTCCAGGAAATGTAGAAATAAGGATCCTTTTACACGGAGCAATTAATAGTTGGAATGATATAACGAGTTGTTTGCTTTCAAATGTTGTTTGTTTGCACATGCAGATAATTGTTTACAATTTTTTTTTTCATTTTTACATTCAGCTCGTTCAATCCATCTTTGGGCTGTCGGGGAAGTCTGGAAATTATCGTTCGTTGTCTAATTGTTGGCCATGTTTACAATGAACAATTATTGTTAATTATTCACATGAAGCAACAAACATTTGAACAACAATCATTTTGTGTAAAAGGGCCCTAAACTGACAATAGGACGTTACCATTTGTCTTATCAGTAGAGTGTATGCCAACACCGTCAACATGTAGAGTCGCGCCTCATTGACAAGATGACTATTAATGTCCAGTCAATTTATTCATACATTTTCAGGAGGACTAAAAGCACCGTTCAGCATTTTAAGAAAAGGAGCTGTAGAATTGTTATTTTATAGAGAATGCAACTATTTACTAACCAAAACATGTCAGGAGAGGTGACAGGTAGAGATGAGCGAGTAGTGCCTTAGCCGAGTATCCTCCTGCTCGTCTGTAAAGATTCGGCTGCCGGCGCGGGTGACAGGTGAGTTGCGACGATGAGCAGGGGGGAGTGGGGGGGAGAGAGGGAGAGAGAGATCTCCCCTCCGTTCCTCCCTGCTCTCGCCTGCCACTCCCCGCCCCCCGCCGGCCCCCGAATCTTTAGAGACGAGTGGGAGGATACTCGGCTAAGGCACTACTCACTCGAGTAATGTGCCTTAGCGAGTATACTCGCTCATTTCTAGTGACAGGTCCTCTTTTTTTTAAAGAGTAACTGCAATTTCTAGAAACTTTTGATATCTCAGAGTAACATGTAAAAAGTTTTGATCAGTAGGGATCCCACTGCCAGGGGCATAACTAAAGCTTCAGGGGCCCGAGTGCAAAAAGTTCAGCTTGGCCTTCCGTACCCATACCCATACCTAAATCATGCTGTATACAGCTGGAAAACGAATTTCCATACATGATATAGCCCCTTGGTGTAATCTTTCCAAACATAACTCATTTCCTGCACTACATGAACATTTGCTTGTAGCTTCCCAAGCCACTCTCGCACACACACCGCTTTTTACCACCATTAGTGCGGCGTCCCGAGTGCCGTGCTAACCGCAGTGCAATGCTCCCATTAATGTTAATGGGGTTACTCAGTGCTCGAACGCGGTGTTTCTAACGCCATGATTTTCGAGAGCTGACTATTCTATTCTTGCATTTTTAACGCATCTCCTCACCCATCACAATGATGGGGTGCATTAAATGCACTGTACCATGTGTTGAAAACCGCTGCTCTAAATTGAGGTAAAAATGCCACAATTTCATCATCCTCCAGCTCCACTCTGTCCCGGGCCGTGCGGCTGCCTCCCTCCTCCTCCATCCTCTTCTTCTCTGCTTCCTCTCCAGCTGGTCGCATTGCCGGCCGCGTGATTGGTGCAGTGCGGCCAACAGTGCAACCAGCCGGTAATGCACTGAATGTGCATGTGTATATAATGGAGGGTGGCCTCTAGGCCACCTCACCGCAGACGATGCCCACTGCTGAGACCCTCACTAGAACAAGGGGGCTGCAGCACTCAACTGAGCGCTGTGCCCCTTTGGTTAGCTTTACTGCTTTTCAGCTCATCCTAGCAGCTGAAGACCGCCACATCAACTATGTCACCGACCCTCTTTAGTTGCCAGAAGAATCCGAAAAGTAGCCTAGACAACTGAAGAAGTGCAGCGCTTGAGTGAGGAATGTAGCCTCTCATTTTAGAGATCAGCAGTGGGTTTCCAGCACGGGACCCCCACTAATCAAAACTTTTGACATGTCACTCTGACATGTCAAAGGTTTCTGAAAACTCCAGCTACTCTTTAAAGCAGTGTCTCCCACCTACAGTCCTCAAGGCACCCCAGCAGGTCATGTTTTCAGGGTATTCTATAGTAAGAACACCCGTGGGAACGTCTGAGGCACCGACAGTAATTATATCACCTATGCAGTACTGAGGTAATCTTGAAAACATGACCTGTGGGGGTGCCTTGAGGACTGGAGATGGAAAAACTGCTTTAATTGAACATTTAATAGACAATTCTATAAGAAAAACACACGTATAAAAGCTAAAGAGTTAGCTGAGATGAGCAAACACATTTTAAAGAGGTCTTTCAATTAAATAGTGTACCACAGATGTTTGCACCGACTCCTGCGGTACATTAACCTCTCCTTATAATGTCAAACGAATCAGAATGAAGATTCCCGACCAAAGGAGAAGAAAACATCCACACAGCTCAACCAACAAACAGCGATAGAGAAGAGAAATGCCATACAAGGTACCTTTACACGGTACGATATAAGCACCTGGCCGTCATTCCAGTGACTATCGCTCCTGTGCGGGGAGCGTTTACACAGAACGCGAAGCCAGCGATCCAGCGATGGTCTTTATGCTGAACGATAACGAACTGCTAACGAATAGTGAGCGTTTTTTTTTGCATTAACCCTACACGATTATCGCGCAAATCAGTTTGTTTGAAGGCATTTGAGCTATAACCGTCCCGTGTAAATGGCCCTTAACCCTTTCCAATCCAATTATTTTTTCTCATTCATTCTCCCCAGCTCCAAATAAATTGGAGCTGCTGAGAATGGATAAGAAAAAATGCATTTCCCTGCACCCTCCTGAACTGAGTTCAGGAGGGTGCAGGTGCTCACTGCACCGTGGGGGGGGGGCTGCTTACCTGTCCGGCATCTTTCGCATTCTTCCTCTGCCTCCTGGCTCAGCGATCCTGTGACCACTGGGGTCAGGTGGCATTCAGCGGTCACATGATTGCCGAGCCGGAGGCATATTTAGAATTTCAGCTGCACTTAAGCAGCGCTGCTGATTAGAGCCACCTGATTGGCTCTTCGGCACCACGTGACTACACAGCGTGCACGCGGATTGCCTTCAGCAGCCGTGCACTACACACTACAGTTAAGCAGATGTGCACTACACACTACACTTAAGCAGCATGGGGTTAGGGTTTAGGGTTAGGTTTGGGGTTAGGGTTTAGGTTTAGGGTTAGGGTTTAGGGTTAGGGTTAGGTTTAGGGTTAGGGTTAGGGTTTAGGGTTAGGTTTAGGATTAGGGTTTAGGGTTTAGGGTTAGGTTTAGGGTTAGGGTTTAGGGTTAGGTTTAGGTAACCCTAACCCTAAGCCTAACCCTAAACCCAACCCTAAACATAACCCCGTGCTGCTTAACTGTAGTATGTAGTGCATGGCTGCTGAAGGCAATCCGCGTGCACGCTGTGTAGTTACATGGTGCCGAAGAGCCAATCAGATGGCTCTAATCAGCAGCGCTGTAGAACTGCGGCTGAAATCCTAAATATGCAGCCGGGAGACAGAAGGGAGAATGCAGAAGACGCCGGACAGGTAAGCAGGCCCCCCCCCCCCCCACGGTGCAGGCTCCCGGCTCGCCGTTCAGGTGACCGCTGGGGGTCAGGTGATACCGGCGGTAACATGATCGCCGGGCGGAATCTCCGGCATTACATAGCGCTAATTAGCGCTATGTAATGTGTAAAGGAGAAGGCAGAAAGGGTTAAAAACCCTTTCTGCCTTCTCCTCGGGGTCCTTGATGAGGACCAGTGCAGGAGTGTATCTGCACCCGATGTGTCTGATGATCGGGCGCAGATGCACTCCTGCACTGCAGTGTCGGGCCTGTACCGACATCGGAGCGGTGGAGGAAAATGATGATGTCGGGGCAGGCCCGACATTGGATTGGAAAGGGTTAAGTGAGAAGTCATTCTGCAGTCGTTCCATCTCAGCTCACTGAAACAAAACAACTAGCGAGTGCCGAGCGCTTAGTTCCCTGTCGGCAGCCGTGAGTATTCAGGCCGGTAGACTTCATAATCGAGCAATTATTTGGGTGACTATAGGCCCATGTAACGGTACCTAAAGCTAAAGACCAAGCACGTCTAGACAGGTCAGGTTTAACTGAGCCCTTACTGCAGGAAGAAGACGGCCGCACTTCAGGACGGACGACTCCCTGCAGCGCCGATGAAAGAACACATGAGCGGCAATGAAGCGGGTCACATGTTCTTTCTTCCGGCGCTGCGGAGAGACGTCCGTCCTGAAGTGCGTCCGTCTGCCTCCTGCAGTAACATGGGCGCCGATGCACCCGTGTGACTAAGCCCTAAGGACGCAACCTTTTTTTTTTTGTTGTTTTCTTCATTTTCGGTTTTTCCTCTCCACTTTCAAAAAATCATAACTTTTTGGTTTATCCATAAACATAGCTGTCTGAGAACTTTTTTTTGTGGGACAAGTTGTATTTATCAATGGATCGATTCAATGTACCATGTAATGTACTAAAAAACTTTAAAAAAAATTCTAAGTTGGGAGAAATAGAAAAAAAAATGCATTCCACCACCATTTTGGGGTATTCTACGGCATACACACTGCAGCAACAATTACATGATGACTTTATTGTACGGGTCAGTATGGTCGCGATTAAAGATGAGCGAGTATACTTGCTAAGGCACATTACTGGAGCGAGTAGTGCCTTAGCCGAGTATCTCCCTGATTCGGGGGCCAGCGGGGGGCGGGGAGCAGCGGGGGAGAACGGGGAGGAACAGAGGGGAGATCTCTCTCTCCCTCTCTCCACCCCGCTCCCCGCCGCAACTCACCTGTCACCCGCGCCGGCCCCCGAATCTTTAGAGACGAGCGGGGAGATACTCGGCTAAGGCACTACTCGCTCGAGTAATGTGCCTTAGCGAGTATACTCGCTCATCTCTAGTTGCGATGATACAACATGTATATAGCTTTTTTTTTTGCTGTACTACTTTTTAAAAAACAAAATATCTTTAGAAAAAATAATATTATTTTCTGCTGCCATAGCTTTTATATTCTTCTGCTGCCATATTTGTGCGAGGACTCACTTATTATTGTTGGACGTCCTGTAGATCCTTCTGGTACAGTTATGGAGTGCATACACCTTTTTGATCATTTTTTATTCATTTTTGTCTTGGAGATGGGGTGACTTAAAAAGCTCAATTCTGACGTTGTGGGTCTTTTTGCTGACGACTTTCATTATGCGCGATGAATAATGTGTTACTTTGACAGATCAGACATTTACGGACGCAGTGAGGCCAAATAGGTTTTCGTTTTTTTTTATTTTTTTAATAATAATTTTGGTTAAAAAGTATTACATTATACCGCGTTCTGGGAGTCGGTCTGTCAAGCCACGCATAGGCATAGCTTTATAAGCAAACTGCAATGGCAACCCTGGAAGCCTTCAGAAGGGAACCAAACGGCACCCTGCAATCTAATTGGGCGGAGGCCTGTTCGAGACCACTGAGCTCCAGCCAGGGCATTTAAGGGGAAGCTGTCACGTCCCCACAGCAGCATAAACTAAGTTATGGTGCAATTAGGGGATATGACAGGAGCCGGGAGATGTATTTTTATATACTAACCGACTCCCACGATCCTGCGGTGTCTTAGGCCCAATGTCCACTTGGACGCATGGATTTTACTGCTGATTCCCGCAGCGGAATCCAGCCGTGCCCGCGGACATGGACAGGAAAAGACATGTCCATATCCAGCGCGGGTCTCCTCCGTGCCGTCCGGATCTGCTTTCTTCAGCACAGTGGATGCTTCCGGACGCACCGACGTGTGCCGGAACATGTGCACAGTGCAATTTTTTTTTTTTTTTTTAATCTCCTGCCTTTCCGCAGATTCGCAGCACATCTACACTGACAGCTGCGGGTGTGCCGTGGATTGGACGGCTTCCATTAACTTCAATGGAAGCTGTCTCGTTGGATCCGAAGAAAATGGAGCATGCTGCGATTTCTTCCCGTGCATGCGATCCGCACGCCGGGGACAACACGCCCATCTGCATGCTTTAAATTGATTTGTGGATGCTAATGCATCCCAATGGGCGGCTACAGCTGCAGATCTCCCACATGGGTTCCACAAATCAAATCCGCCCGTGGACATTGGGCCTTACTCTGAAGTCGTTGCATGCCATGAAAATTTGACTCTTCAGAGTGCTGTGCGCGGGCTCTCCTATACAAGTCTGTGCTGCGGACAACTCCACAGCAGTACCGCATAAAAACCCAGGTCAAAATCTGCCCCGCCTGGATTTTTATGATGGTTCATATACAGAAATGCTGCGCTATTTGACACAGAATTTTCTGCAACATATATTCTGCCGCGTTTCCACCCGGTGTGAACATACCCTTAAGCCGGCTTCACACAGGCAAGGAAATCGTGCGAGATTTCTGCATCTCTTTTCGGCAGGCACAGCACTTCTCATCACTTCACAAATCGTCACGCTGTCAGCGCCCCTTCATCTGGCGGCCTTCAGTAAGAGCAGCGCCGCCGGTCAGGTGATGCGGGAGTGACCAGCGGCACCACGCTTACTAGAAGCCGCCGTGTTCGGGGTGCGCTGACAGTGCGAAGATTTTCGAGTCGAGGGGGGGAGCACTGTGGCTGCTGACATCAGTAGTGAATACGCAGCTGATTGCGAGTCAACATCCGCACCAACGGATTTTGCTGCTGGATTTTCCACCACGTGTCAATGTACTTTACCAGGATGCACCCCCTGAGGTATTAACCTCAATCGTTTTAGTAATTGGGCTAAGCCCACTGTAATCTATACTATCAGTAAATACCTTTTCCAGTATGCCTGAAGCATGCAGCTTCTGCAATATACAGGATAAATCATTTATTCCTTAGTGACTGAGCAGTGTGGGGGCCACAAAAGTGAGAAAATGGCAAAAAGACACAATTGGGTAGAGATTTATTAAAAACAATAAAAAAATAAATAAATAATACATGGGAAAAGTGATAAAGAAGTTGTACAAAAAAACAATCCGATTCCCGGTCTCATTATTCAGAGGCCCTTTTTGAATATAAAGCCCACAGCTTGCTCGGTAGCTATGGATGTCTAGTCTCTATTTTCCTTGCAATCCTTTTTATTCCCTCCCTGTCCTCGTACTTTGCTGAAAGTTGTCTTTAATTTGCCCCTACTATGCTTAAAGAAGCACTCCAGGCAAAAGTGTTACAGTGTGTTGTGCCTAGTGTAGCGCCTGAGGATGAGGAGCATGATGTTCTCTATGTCCCTGTCAGGAACGCTATCTTTTCTCCTTAGGGAGAGCATCAAGAAGGTGAATGAGGAGACTTATAAGGCCATGCATGCTCCTCTGGGTAATATGCAAATAAGGAAGATGGAACAATGCTATTGGAAGGCAGCATTCTTGCAAGTCAATGTTAGACTCTTATACAAGCCTTGTAACAATGTTGTTCCATCTCTCCCTGTGTCATGTTCCGCCCCTTCAGAAGGCATAACAAGGTTTCTAAAGTGTCAGGTGTAAATTCTATAAAAGCTAACAAAACATAGCAAATGAATATGCAGCCCCTAGTGGTCACTAGGTTAACTCTATATAGTCACGAGCATTTCAGTATCGGACATGTTCATAAATGGATCCCACAGGCCTATTACTGAAATGCATAGCGTCAACCTCATCTCAATACTTTATAGATATAGTAGCTTCAAATCCTAAATGGCCTCATAGCCTAATCAGGTTCACGCACCATGTGATCTGAGGACCGTCACGAACTCCACTTCTCAACAAGAATCGAGCATCGTGCCGAAAACAAGTGCTGGACTATTGTGATCCGGCATTAGAGGAATTTTCCAGTCCTGTATTACTGTCTGTCCCTCTCAGTATTACCAAGTGCTATAAAATGAACATTGATGCAGCGCAGCAGCCCATGCCAATCATCTTCATGGCAACATGAATGAGAACATGAGATTTATGGAAAGCTGCAAGCCCTAAGTATGTTAACTGCAATATTCCTCTAAGCCTACAGCGGAACATCAGCCATGCCACGATGCCACTAGTGGTTTTGCAAATCACCCTTATTTAACGTGACAACTTTAATGAATGAAGAGAGTGTATGTGATGCCTCAAACCTCACTGTGAACCCAGAGACTGTCACTGAACTAAAAGACTGGAATAATACACATGAGGTTCAAGATTGATGTGGAGCCACTGGAGATGAATATTTCAGGTGTCATCTGACTAATTGCATGTATTTTAGTTTCAATGCCCATGACTGTAACAGGAAAGGACTTAAAGGAAGTTGTCATCTCTAAAGCAGATATCACTAGTGGCAACAATGTAAATGAATGAAAATACAAGATCACTCGTGAAATAGAATGTTTTAGAGAATGGCGGAGATACCAACTCCCAGGTTGTCCAGAATTACAAAAATGTGTCTGCTTTCCTCCAAAAACCACACCGTGCATATCCAAGTTTGCCTGCCACATGGAAGGGGATGGAGTTAAAGTGACCGCCTACTTCAGCACAAAGTTCTTTTCCAGGACTGCAGGGGGTATAGTATCTCATGTCCCTCCCTGCACCATCCAGGATCCTGTTTTCAGCCATCCAAGATGACCGCTTCAATGTGAGCAGTTCTGGCCAATCAGAGAGCAGGTATAGTGCATTGGGGGTCTAATACTACTAATGAACTATGGGCATTAGGTAGTCTAAAGATTGCTTGGATCAGAGCGGCACAGAAAACCAACTGTAACACCAAAACCAACCAACAGAAGGTAATTTAACTGCCCCCTCCGGTCCCAGGACAAAATGAAATCCCAAAACTGGAGGGATGCTTTTAAAGGGGTTTTCTAACATTGGTGGCAGTGGGGGGACGAGGTGTGTATAAAATATAAATCATAGATACTCACCTCCCGCTGTGCACTGCGCCGCCGTTCTGGTCTCTATTTACATTGGCTGCAGCGATGACATGGGTTGCTTACCCACGTGCCCACTGCTGCCCATGAGAGGTCGGCAGGGACATCATCATTGACAAACCTGCCTCGGGGCGCCTACATTAGAAGCCCAAGTGACAGGTTTATGGGACGTCACCAGGCCTGCTGGCCAGGTTAAGGCCCCTGTCAGATGCCACAGTGCCAAACTGCTGAAATGGTGGCCTGGCCCACAGTGAGTATAATTTTGGGCATGGAGAAAGCCCATTTAAGCTGCAATGCCACACACAACCCCGTAAAGAGGGACGGTGTTGATTTTGGAAGAAAGCAGCCATGTTTTTCGGGTGGCTCTTTCAATCAGCTCTGCTTTACTGCCATCTATGTGTAATAACCTCAATAAAAGTTGAAAAACAGGGCAACAGTTGCTTGTGTCCAATGACCAACCTCAAGTTGTCGAGTGAAATGGCTATACTGTACTGCTATACGTGGCATGGTTCAATTTAGACGTATGGCGGCCCTATGAAGATAGTTAGAGTAGACCCTCTATCCAACCCACCATAAGCTTGACCAGCAGGTCTACCTTGATTGCCATTAACCCTTCCGAGCCCAATGGGCGCAGGCATCTGCCCAGGTTTGTCGGTGCTTCTGCTGTCTGCACTGACTGGCAGGGGATGTTTATTATGATCACGGAAGAATGAGTTCACATATCGCGTATTTGCTGCGGAATTTCGGCTGCGGTTCTCACGTTAATGTACCGCAGCACTATATGTTGTCACACAGTTGCTGTCTCTCTCATATATGTTAATGGAAATTAGTTGTGTACATAGTGGTGTGACACTGCTTGTTCAGTGACTGCAGGACCCTTGCCTAGTGATTAACAGCTACAGCTCCCGTGCGTTCCAAGGCCGTTGGGAATGGCAATCAACAGGCAAGGACGGGGGGTTTGGGACAAACTCTATGGTACATTCACACGGGGCAGATTTGCTATGAAATGTCTAAAAGTCTGCATTAAAACCTTCACTATTTGGTGCGGATTTTGATCCGTTTTTTAACGTGGATTTTTGTGCAGAATTCACCCCTTCATTGAGAAGAGGTGGAGGACTCCACAGCACATCCGGTGCTACAATTGACATCCGGTAGATTCAGATTCCGGAGCACGTCAATTTCCACGCAGGTTTTGTGCAGATTATTTCCTCAGCATGAGGCTGGATTCACACGAACATATATTGGCTCGGTTTTCACGCCGAGCCGTTATACGTCGTCCTCATCTGCAGGAGGGGGAGGATGGAAGAGCCAGGAGCAGGAAGTGAGCTCCCGCCCCCTCTCCACCCCCTCTCTGCCCCCCTGCACTATTTGCAATGAAAGGAGGCGGGGCGTGGGTGGGGTTAAGTTCCGCAAATTAGCCCCGCCCCGTCCCGTATCTCCCCATTGCAAATAGTGCAGTGGGGCGGAGAGGAGGCAGAGAGGGGACGGGAGCTCAGTTCCTGCTCCTGGCTCTTCCACACTCTCCCCCCTGCAGATGAGGACGACGTATATCGGCTCGGCGTGAGAACCGAGCCGATATACGTTCGTGTGAATCCAGCCTGAGGGTGAGATTTTAAAAATCTTATCCACTTTGGTGCTACAGTAAATGTCAGAGATGTTCCATGTGGAGGGACTGCACTGAAAATCCGCAGCAAATCTGCCCTGTGCGAACATGAGCTAAGGGAGGTAATGAACCCTGTAGGGAGGTAACCCTCTAAGGGAGGTAATGAACCCTGTAGGGAGGTAACCCTCTAAGGGAGGTAATGAACCCTGTAGGGAGGTAACCCTCTAAGGGAGGTAATGAACCCTGTAGGGAGGTAACCCTCTAAGGGAGGTAATGAACCCTGTAGGGAGGTAACCCTCTAAGGGAGGTAATGAACCCTGTAGGGAGGTAACCCTCTAAGGGAGGTAATGAACCCTGTAGGGAGGTAACCCTCTAAGGGAGGTAATGAACCCTGTAGGGAGGTAACCCTCTAAGAGAGGTAATTAACCCTGTAGGGAGGTAACCCTCTAAGGGAGGTAATGAACCCTGTAGGGAGGTAACCCTCTAAGAGAGGTAATTAACCCTGTAGGGAGGTAACCCTCTAAGAGAGGTAATTAACCCTGTAGGGAGGTAACCCTCTAAGAGAGGTAATTAACCCTGTAGGGAGGTAACCCCCTAAGAGAGGTAATTAATCCTGTTTACCATTTTTATTTCCCTTATTTGTTCTTTTATTATCATGTTTAAAATTGTGTAGTTCTCCTTTAAAAAGGAGGTGCTAGTAGCCGGGAACGGAGCACGAGCGTAGCCAAGATAGAGAGGGCGCATCTTAGTTAGCTCTGAAATGATAAAAGAGGAGCTTTTCTGCGTCTGTAGCACAACTCAAAAGAGAGCAGAGTGCAGTGAGGGTGAGAGGGGTCGTGGTTCGCACAAGATGCAGGCGGTCCACGGAGATATTTTATTCCAGTAGGGTCGGCTAGGAGATAAGTTAACTCTTGCCGGGAAAAGTTAGCAATAGAGATGAGCGAGCACCAAAATGCTCGGGTGCTCGTTACTCGGGACGAAATTATCGCGATGCTCGAGGGTTCGTTTCGAATAACGAACCCCATTGAAGTCAACCTGAGCATTTTTGTATTTCGCCGATGCTCGCTAAGGTTTTCAGGTGTGAAAATCTGGGCAATTCAAGAAAGTGATGGGAACGACACAGTAACGGATAGGGCAGGCGAGGGGCTACATGTTGGGCTGCATCTCAAGTTCACAGGTCCCACTATTAAGCCACAATACCGGCAAGAGTGGGCCCCCCCCTCCCAACAACTTTTACTTCTGAAAAGCCCTAATTAGCAATGGATACCTTAGCTAAGCACCACACTACCTCCAACAAAGCACAATCACTGCCTGCATGACACTCCGCTGCCACTTCTCTTGGGTTACATGCTGCCCAACCCCCCCCCCCCCCCGCACGACCCAGTGTCCACAGTGCACACAAAAGTGTCCCTGCGCAGCCTTCAGCTGCCCTCATGCCACACCACCCTCATGTCTATTTATAAGTGCGTCTGCCATGAGGAGGAACCGCAGGCACACACTGCAGAGGGTTGGCACGGCTAGGCAGCGACCCTCTTTAAAAGGGGCGGGGCGGTAGCCCACAATGCTGTACAGAAGCAATGAGAAATATAATCCTGTGCCACCGCCATCAGGAGCTGCACACGTGGGCATAGCAATGGGGAACCTATGTGCCACACACTATTCATTCTGTCAAGGTGTCTGCATGCTCCAGTCAGACCGTGGTTTTTAATTCATAGACACAGGCAGGTACAACTCCCTATTGTGAAGTCCCTGTGGACCCACAGCATGGGTGGGTGCCAGGAAGCCACCGGCGGTACATAAAAATATCCCATTGCATTGCCCAACACAGCTGAGGTAGTAATGTCGTGCTTAATGCAGGTGGGCTTCGGCCCACACTGCATGCCCCAGTCTGACTGGGGTTCTTTAGATGTGGTTTCAGATGCATTTATAATTCTCTGTGGACCCACAGCATGGGTGGGTGCCAGGAAGCCACCGGCGGTACATAAAAATATACCATTGCATTGCCCAACACAGCGGATGTAACGTCAGCTGTAATGCAGGTGGGCTAAAAATTCATTTGATTACACTGTAGGCGAGGGCCCACAAAAATTGGTGTACCAACAGTACTAATGTACATCCAAAAAATTGGCCATGGCCAACCAAGAGGGCAGGTGAAACCCATTAATCGCTTTGGTTAATGTGGCTTAAGTGGTAACTAGGCCTGGAGGCAGCCCAGTTTAACTAAAAATTGGTTCAAGTTAAAGTTTCAACGCTTTTAAGAGCATTGAAACGTATAAAAATTTTTAAGAAAAATTATATGAGTGAGCCTTGTGGCCCTAAGAAAAATTGCCCGTTCGGCGTCATTACGTGAGGTTTCAGGAGGAGGAGCAGGAGGAGGAGGAGGAGGAGGAGGAATATTAGACACAGATTGATGAAGCAGAAATGTCCCCGTTTTGGATGGTGATAGAGAACGATGCTTCCATCCGCGGGTGCAGCCTACGTATTGTTTAGGTATCGCTGCTGTCCGCTGGTGGAGAAGAGAAGTCTGGGGAAATCCAGGCTTTGTTCATCTTGATGAGTGTAAGCCTGTCGGCACTGTCGGTTGACAGGCGGGTACGCTTATCCGTGATGATTCCCCCAGCCACACTAAACACACTCTCTGACAAGACGCTAGCCGCAGGACAAGCAAGCACCTCCAGGGCATACAGCGCGAGTTCAGGCCATCCAGGACAGGACCTGCTCACACTGCTCATTTTCTAATAACCGTCTCCCGCGTGGACCCATTAATTGGGCAATGAATGTGGGGACGCCAGAAACGTGCCTCTCTCGTAATCGCGCAGCAGTCGGCTGCGATACACCTGGATCAGGAGTTCGGCCTGTACCCACACCGTCACTTGGCCCTCCGCGTCCTCGGCCGCGTCCACGTCCTCTAGGCCTACCCCTACCCCTCAGCATGCTGTATTACCAGTGATTTGATTTCCCAGGCAGGAAAGAAATATGCGCAAGCCTGCTGTTTAACGTAGCTGGCTGCGTATGATTTCTGTTTACGTTCTGCACCCACCACACACGTACCCAGAACGCTGAGGACTGTCAGAGGCAGGCCAAATAGAATGTTTCCCTTTTTTTTGGTAAAGAAAAGGCCCACTGCGTATATTCAATCAATAATAAATATGTCTTCTGGCCCTGCAAATGTGTCACAGAACTGCAGGGTTGCAGAGTTATTAACTACAGCAGAGCGGTGATTTTACCCAGGCAGGAAAGAAATTGGCGCAAGCCTGCTGTTAAACGTAACTGGCTGCGTATGTTTTTTGTTTACGTTCTGCACCCACCACACACGTACCCAGAACGCTGAGGACTGTCAGAGGCAGGCCAAATAGAATGTTTCCCTTTTTTTTGGTAAAGAAAAGGCCCACTGCGTATATTCAATCAATAATATATGTCTTCTGGCCCTGCCTACACAATTCTGTCCCTGTAGTATTACTGCAGGGCGCAATGCTCTGCACAGCCGATTTAAAAAAAAATAAAAAAAAAAATAAAAATGCAACACTGCTAACAGCAGCCTGCACAGTACTGCACACGGTTAAATGTGGCCCTAAGAAGGACCGTTGGGGTTCTTGAAGCCTACACTCACTCCTAAGACTCTCCCTGCCTAACCACCACTTCTGTCCCTGTAGTATTACTGCAGGGCGCAATGCTCTGCACAGCCGATTTTGAAAAAAAAAAAAAAAGGGCAACACTGCTAACAGCAGCCTCCACACGGATAGATGTGGCCCTAAGAAGGACCGTTGGGGTTCTTGAAGCCTACACTCACTACTAACACTCTCCCTACAGCAGCTCCGGCACCAGCAGCACTGTCCCTCAGCTAACTCACAAGGCATCTGAGGCGAGCCGCGGGAGGGGCCGACTTTTATACTCCGGTGACATCTGATCTCCCCAGCCACTCACAGCAGGGGGGTGGTATAGGGCTTGAACGTCACAGGGGGAAGTTGTAATGCCTTCCCTGTCTTTCAATTGGCCAGAAAAGCGCGCTAACGTCTCAGGGAGGAAACTGAAAGTAACCCGAACATCGCGTGGTACTCGTTAAGAGTAACGAGCATCCCGAACACGCTAATATTCACCCGAGCATCAAGCTCGGACGAGTACGTTCGCTCATCTCTAGTTAGCAAATCTAGCAAGATGCTCTGCCCTGATACCTGCATCACCCGGGTCCAACTTGTTGCCTGAAGTAGGGTTTCGATAGCAAGTAGCTGGTCTCGTGGTGTTTTCTCATCGGTACGGTCTACAGCTCCCCGAAATTGCATCGGCAGGCAGTTTTACAGGCAAGTGATGGCCTATGTGGTGAATGCCAAAGGTACGTCATATCCCATTCCTCTTTCCTTCCCGCTAGGGTACACCAGTCCAACGAACCTATAAAGACTGTTATAAAAACAATGGGAAAAGACCCTGAACCAACCTCAGCAAGTGGACTTTCCATCCAATGGGTCACTCCTTTACGTATTGCAAAAATGCCGATTTTAGGGCCTGTGAGGCATTGTGAGTTGGAACAAAAGTGTTGTTGCACTTGTCCTCTTATCGCCCACCTATGGTTGGCAGATTGTAATGGCACGCTCCCTTTAATGGACTTATGAAAAAGACAAAAGGAGAGCGCTTCGGTAGGTATAGCGCCACACAAGCAGATAAACGGAGTGTTACAATTAGACAGAAAATTCCATCTGACAAATACTATTAATTTTGTATCCACAGGGTAGAGAAGAGCAGCAGAGCTAACAGAACACCATAAACAGCACCGATGATCCAGGCAACAATATCGATAAGTGTAATCCCTACAGGGAATACAAGAAAACAAATCATAGATCTGCGCTACAATTAAATATAAAGGAAGGGCACACTTACATGACTGGGGAAGCTCTCATGCATAAGAGACTCCCCAATGCAGTAGTGATGTAAAGTGGTCCCAAGTAGAAGCACATGACCCCAAGGAAGTAATAATCCACCGTAGGGTCCAAGATGAACTTTAAGAAGCTTAATGCGTTCTGGCACGTATATAGGGACTTTCTCAAAGTCACCGGGAAGCTCTCCTGACACACGTGCGGATTGGCACTTGCCTGTAAGTTCTCGTTATAAATTTGTTGTTTGTCTTCAGTATTGTTATGCTTGAGAAAGGCGCTAAATAGTCGCCGAAACGCGTCGTAGGTCTTTTTGTACTTCTTTTATGTTGGTATGATGTGTCTGTCATCTGGACTGTCACATTAGCCGAACATTAAAAGTTTCTTAGGGTGACCCTACGGTGGATTATTAGTTCCTTGGAGTCATGTGCTTCTACTTGGGACCACTTCACATCACTACTGCATTGGGGAGTCTCTTATGCATGAGAGCTTCCCCAGTCATGTAACTGTGCCCTTTTCATTATATATTTAATTGTAGAGCAGATCTATGACTTTTTTCTTGTATTCCCTATGGGGATTACACTTATCAATTTAATGAACTTATGACATGGACAGAAGTAGAAGAAAACCTACATTTTCAGGTTATATGAGGACAACTCAAATTACAACTATGGGTTTCATTCTCTATTAGTGGCACCTCAGCATTTTCCAGCACTGCTGGGCTGGGGTTAACCTTGCAAAAGAAGCCATATGGTCAAAGCTGTAAAGGTTATTGCTATGGACTAATGGCTTGCAGACTTGTGTCCCATACATCGCCTGCATTATAAAATCTCTCCCAGCTTTACTCGCACAACACAATTTCACTTTAATAATTTCGATATTAAACCGAGTTGAATACATTTAAGTAACACAGTAAAGTCAAGTCCTATAAACAAGAAACCCCAATGGACTTGCCCATGAGTACGCGAAGAGTAAGTACAGAGATGCACGGGGCTTAGTTCACTGCTGTACAGTGAGATGCTAATTCAGGAGCGCCATTACAACAAAGGGGACTCTCTTCTTCTGCAAAAGCAAATACAGTTTATGAGAATGTTTTCAAAAAGAGTCAAAACAGGAGCTGAAGCTACTAAGGCTTTCAAAAGGAGATTCTGGGCTTGACTGCAAGAATGAAGTCAAAAGTACTGATCTCCAAGACTCTGACCCCCTATTGATATTGTTGGGGGGAAGATAAAAAGACGCAATACTGAGCATTTATACCTTACATGAAAAAATGCAGTCACACAATTAGCAATAATTCATATCTCCTTTGGTGGCGCTGCAGGGAAATCGATCAGTGGGTGCCAGGGTCCTGCACCGATTCCAGGCGATGACTGTAGTAGGACATGCCTTGTCAGCTTGGAAGGAGCGCAGGATCCTTCTAATATAGAAGGGGTTGTCCAGGAGTTTTCCCGTTGATGACCTTTCCTCAAGATAGTTGATCGGCAGGGGTCCACTGCTCGGGATCCTCACAATCAGCTGATCGCTAGGCTGGCTGCCAGTGTGGACAGCGCTGGAAGCAGATAGTGCGGTCAACAGTGCAGCAGCCCAATGTAGTTCTACAGGCTCAGCCCATGCTGAATTCAATGGGAACTGTGATGCAGTGCCAATCTGGGCCATTACGATATTGACAGAGCCATCTGCTTTCAGCGCCTTCCATACTGACAGCAGGCCCGGCAAACAGCCGATCAGGTGACAACTGTTGATGGTCTATCTTGAGGACAGGTCATCAATAGTAGATGTCCCGGAAATCACTTTAAGAGATTGTCCAAATTGGATAGCATTTAGGTGTTAAGGTTTACTGACTGACCTTCTCATAGATTGGCCTGCTCTTTAGTCAATCCCTGTTTCCTCATCGGAAAAGTGTGATGTTCAATGCGCCATTTGTCACTTTTCATTTCCAACAATGCTCCCGGATCTACAGGTTTGGTGCAGGCATCTATAAGGCCGGCAGAGCCAGATTCCGCATGCGAGGTCCTGCAGCAGCTGTGACCCTGCGTACCTGCTTTTTCTGTACTGCGGATGACCACAGTCGCTCGCCGTCAGTCACGCGCAGTAAAGATTTTATTTTTGATTATTTGTTTGTCCCACGCCGTCGCCAGGCGATGATGCGGGTATCCGCAATGTTGATTGTGGATGGGCTGCAGGTGGGGCCATGGAGGCCATCTGTGCGGAGTCCACAGCAAAATAGAGCATGCTGCGATTTTTTTCTCAATCTGCTTTCGCAAGTGTGAAGGAAAAAGTGATTTTACATACCTTTCAATGAATACTAATGGCTGCGGATCCTCCGCGTGGAAGCCGACCGCGCCATCTTGCCTAAGCCGCTGCTAGCAGAGTTCAGATAATTGCTTTACAGTAGAATACATGATACAATGAACATGGGCAGACTCACTGACTTCTATGGTAAGCTATTCTTGGCATGGTCTGTAACCTATGCAGTGGTCACTGTGCAGGGGTGGGGAGGAGGTGAGCTGTGGCCACCACCTATTGTGAATGGCGAATCCTGTGTTTTATATGTATATATATATATATATATATATATATATATATATATATATATATGTGTGTGTGTGTGTGTGTGTGTGTGTGTTGATAATGAGATGACCGCTGAGAAGTTTTCTCTACGGAAATATCAGGATATTGTTAGTGTTCATTCATATGGGACGCCAAAGCACCCAACAGTTGTGCCAACAATTATTGTGTTTTCACACAGCAGAGATAATCATTCAGTGAATGAAGGCAGTGCGCGCCAGAGATCTCTTCTGACCAACCGCCTCCATTCACAGTAAACATGCCATTGTTCATAGCCTTTCTGTTTACACGGTCCGGTCATCATTTTGATTTTAAGGCCTAAACTTAATGATGAATGATAAGCGAACAAATTATTATAGTTTGTCATTCATTCATTCACTGGCAGTGTTGCACGATCCGGCGATAAACTGATAATCATTTTGTGTAAAAGAGCCCTTAGGGCTTATTCACAAGGGGGTATATCGGTGCCCCTCTGATGCATTGGTTTACAATGAGCGACGTGGGCATATTTTCACTGCGTAAAAGCGCCCGGCCGGCCAAGATAGTGCATTTTGGGCAGGCGCTTTACCCCGTCGCCGGCTGCATAGACTCCTATGGGAGCCAATGACATCTGTCAGAGAAGGGAGGTGGAAGGAGTTTAGCAGCGTGACTGCTAAACTCCCACCCCTTTCCCTGCTCCTCTAAGCCCCTTGACGGCTGTTTGCAATGGGAGGTAAGCTCCGCCCCGTCCCGTCCCTCCAATTGCTGGCTTCGACAAGGGGTGGAGAGGGGGCGGGAGCTTAGCACACTAGCTCCCGCCCCATCCTGCCGCTTCCCCTTGCCAAGAGACGGTGAGGGGGAGACAATTTAGCAGAGGTAAACTATCTCCTCCTGCCCAATAGCATTGCGGGCTCAGCGTACATGCGTCGGGATGTCTGAACGGCCACACAAACATTAGCTTTGTGCACGCATTCACACGCTTTTACGGCGCAGGCAGGCGCACGTAAAAATGCCAACAGCCGTGTGAATAAGCCCTTAAGCTTAGTGGTTGATATGAAGACTGCAGGATTTTAGGGTATTTTTTAAAAAAAAGATCAACAAAAATTCTTTAAAAATATGTTTAACATTAAAACCTTACTTTCTGATGGCACATTCCCTTTAAGGGATCAGCCAACTCAGAAATGCCACAAATATATTTTATATATATATATATATATATATATATATATATCCCAGCCATTTATCTATTATGCTCCTCATTTCCTTTGACCCTATCTTGGCATACTGCAATTAAAACTGACAGGAGGAGTTGGAGGGACTTTAGATATTAATATAGCAAAAGTGTAAGATTCCATGAATTAAGCGCATCGTTCCGTAGTATGAAATAAGCTAGATAAATAGTATTGTATTTCAGAAGGGGTTAATGCAGTGAGAACAGCGCTGAGGGTCCTGACCCTCTCCATATAGACACTGGGTACAGTGTGTGTTAAGCTTCAAACCATGTTGAGAATGAAAAATTATAGGGATGAACTGAGATCACTCTTGATCAGTCCCTACAGGCTAACAAATGTCATAAACAGGAAGCCACAATTCATCAGATAAGGTCTCCGATGACAATGGAGAGACAGAGGGAGATAATTTGGCATCAGATGTTGTGACTGAAGCTCGTCTGATTAACACATGGATGTTCAACTGGGTAGCGGCTCTTTCATAAAGAAGCCTCTTCAAAGATTTCCAGCCTATCTCTGTCACTGCTGTAATACTTACATACAGTAGGCCTTGTGTTACGGATAGAAATATCCCTGTGCCATAGATCATTTCATGGACAACTCTATGTGAATGACATGGCATGAACCCTTTGTAAGAGAGGCTCATAGAGAAGACTGGAATGACCCTGCCGGATTGACCCTGCCGGAGTGGAGTGACCCTGCTGGAGTGACCCTGCCGGAGTGGAGTGACCCTGCAGAGTGAGCCTACTGGAGTGACCCTGCTGGAATGACCCTGCTGGGGTGACCCTACTGGAGCGACCCTGCCGGAGCGACAGTACTGGAGTGACCCTGCCAGAGTGACCCTGCTGGGCCCTGTAAGGCACCAACCTGCCCGATAGTCCATAGCGCTATACCCTGGATTGCCGCTCAGGTCTAATCTACCAAAGCATAATCCATAAAAAAAGACAATCCACTCTTTTAACGGTACCAGAATAGTCATCAGCTGATCACCATGGGTGCAGTTTCTAAAAATCCTAAGCAATATCAACAGCATTGTTAAATTGTAGCTGTCGAAATACATTGAACGGACACATTAGAGACTCCCATCTAGAAGCGCGTCAGACCTTCCTTTGGCCTCCAGAAGCACAGCAATTCATCATGGCGTAGATTTCATTAGGTGATTAAATCATTTTGCGAGAATATCGGCCCATGCGGACAGGAATCTGAGTCTTGCTGCAAATTAGATGTAGGCACTGACATATTCTGAACGGAAGGGTTCATCGATTCATGCTGCTTGTGCCAAATTCTGACTTTTCCATCAGCACGGCGTACATCCCCTGCAGAGGCAATGAATGGATGGGCCATATCTGCCCGCTCTTTCTTTGGAGCTTTTTGTGTAGGCATATATAGAAGGGGGTCCCATGCAGATGTCCTCCGTCCATGAGAGCCACATTTAAAAAAACCAAGCCAAGAGCCGCGAGGCCCATGTGCAATACAGTGAACCTGGAAGTGGAGAGATCTGAGCGAATGCCGCTGCCGGGGGAAATACAGGTAAGCATGGGTGACTGGCCGCGGGCAGAGCTGGATTCTCTGTGGGATTTCCCACACGGAATCCGACCCACCCGTGGACATGAGGCCTACGATTTTGCCTTATTCACCAGGTAGATGCTCAGTTGCCTTGCGAAGAATGAATGAAGTACATTGATTATATTCTGATCTGCAGGCAGCAGGTTTTAGAGCGGCTGGAGGAAGCTGAGCAGATTGATATGTAATTCTGTGGGAAAAGAATAAATTTAATTTATCATTTATTAATCTAAGACTCTGGCCCTCCACTCGACTCCCAAGCCCAGAATTAGCCGTTTTACACCAGATCAATAAATGACACATTATACTGAACCTCTCTCTACAAAATTATACTGATATGCCAAAAGTCACAGGACAAGAACTAATATCATGTAGGCCCCCTCAATACTGATAAAGTGCAGCAACTAGACGTGGCATTGATTCCACCAGAGGGATGAAGACATCTGGAGGGATGTTGAACCGTTTGCCAAAACTCTGTGGTATTTATAGGTGCAGAATCTCAGTAATGAATGGACGGCTTCACCACATCCCACTGATGCTCCGTTAGGCTCACGTTGGGCAAATGTGCAGGCCAAGCCATTCGTAGGAGCTCTCCAAAATGCTCCTTGAGTACTGGGGCGCGATGACACGGTGCTTTATCCGGCTGGAATATGCCATCTTCATGGGGGTACATGAAGGGCTGCAAATGGTCACCAAGCAGTGAAACGTAGCAAGCACTGCTCAATGACATGTTTAGGTAGACCAGAGGACCCAACCAATGCCATGAGAACCCACTCTACACCAGTATGGAGCGAACACTAGCCTGCACAGTGTCTTGTTGACAACTGAGGTCCATTACTTTATGGGGTCTGCACCACACACCCTACCACCAGCCCGAAACAATTGGTACCGTGACCACGTCAGCTGTTTACATGGACAATTCTAGCCCTATGCTACCAGATCATTAAGCACCTGTGAGCGGCCGCTGCGTTGTCCACTGGGGGTTGGTGTTGCTTCAATGATATTTTCCCGCTACACATGTGACAGTGTGGATTGAGGAATGCTAAATGTTGTCTACAAAACTTCGGAAATGTAACATTCTATCCGTGTGACACTCACTCTTATACTTCGTGAAAACTCCGATAACTCACATCACCTTCCCCTGAGCGTGCGGCCAGTGTTTAATTTCACTCAGAAGATAACACTTCACAATTTATCTAAGTTGAAGTCTTGTGAGTCAGGGATTGCCCAGATAGTTTGGGGAAGCGCGTTCTGGAGGACTGGTGCTGCACTAGAGAAGTCTTGAAGGCGGAAATGAGAGGTTTGAATTAAAGGGGCACTCAGTATGATTTTGTTAGCGGAGCGGTGGGCCCGGGCTGGGTGGTGGATTGAGATGAAGGAGGCAACGTAGGGCGGCGCGGTGCTGTGGAGGGCTTTATAGATGAAGGTAGTGAGTTTAAATTGAATTCTGCATTTAACGGGCAGCCTATGCAGTGACCGGCACAGGGCAGAGGCGTCTGAGTAGCGGCTGGTCAGGAAGGTCTTTAATATGAGCCGAACACATATTAACGTTAACGGGAGCGCATAAATACGCAGGAAATACGTAGAGTTTCAATCCGTGAAAACGCTGCATATTTCACGGACTAAAACTAAACAAGCCCTTAGCCTCCACGGTGAACGCAAGCCACCGCCATTTTCCCGGCACTGCAATATCATGTTTGCATGGAACATTCAGCAGTCTTCACAAGATACCGGCTTTGTGATAGCATTTTCACCAGACAAACAACAAAGATCCTCAATCTCCAACCTCCTCTTCCTATACAGCGCAGAACATTTGTTTCACCCCGGCAATAACACTTAATCCGACACCAGAAAGTCACAGGACCACGAGTAATGATGAAAAATTCTATCAAGAATAAACAACTGTCTCTGCTTTCTACAGACGGCTTTCTCCACTCGGAAAACTTAAAGACAACTTCACTAGAAGCCACGAAGCGCCGGCCGGAGGCGTCTTCGACGATATATATTTGACCAAGAATGGACCGGAAGAAGTACAATAGTCTTGAGCAAGCTGGAGGAGAGAAAGACTTCACAGACAATCAAAAGGGAAATAACAGCGTTCAGTAGTAAAGAATTGGGATTTAAGAAAAGAAATCTGCCGCCCGTAGTCTGAGGCTTTTATAAATAGAGCTATGAAATGAGATGATGTCTTCTTTCGGGCCGCGTTTAACACACGAGCCTACTAAAAATTTTAAGACATCCTGAGTGCTTATGTTTAAGACCCAAGTTTAAACAGCGCTACAAACACGGCTTTCTGCTAAGATCAATGCTCGAAAATGCCCGATTGGAGACAAAATATTTCAAGCAATTTCTTGCAATATTTTGTTCTTTTTTTTTTTTGTTAACTAACCGGCAAGCAGTAAATTAAGGAGTCTGGTAGGCACAATGCGGGGAATGATCCCGTCCTATTGATCACATGTAATTTGCATCTTACAAAAGATGTGAAATCTTGCATTCTCACTCCACAAGGAAAATCTCAATGATTTATTCATTTCAAATAAAAAATAGAAGGTAGATGAGAGAGCCCTCACATCACAGGCTTCAGCTATCTCAGGGCAGTATAGCAAGGCTGTTCCTTCCTTCAGCCTGAAGGGCTTTTTGTGTGTGCAAGTCCCTCTAATTAACAAGGTGAACCGTGCAGCAGATCTCTAATTAGCGAACATGACAAGCCAATGGAAGCGAGGAGCCCGTGCCGGTATGTGGGTTTTGGTCAACAGAACGAAGGCACAGCGACGCGTTCAAGTATTTTGTACAACTTGTCGGGTGGAAAGGAGAAAAAAAAAAACGGTATGGGAGTGGAATATTCGGCAAAAAGTGATAAATATATACGCAGCTAACTCCTGGGAATCCATCAGTCGTTACTAAGACTCCCCATTATGATATGTGTTGTATCGGTGATATCACATATCGGCCTAATGTGGTGTAATTGTTGGTGGGGGTGATGATTCCGCTGCCGTTACCTGTTACATAATGCGGTCTTATCCACCATAATAAACACGCAGGCTGTGGTGGCCGGCCAAAAATGCTTTTAGAGCGAATTAAAAATAATAATACACAATTCACTAATCATGCGGCTTCTCGTCTCCAGTTTTTTTTATGCCTTGAGCTAAATGTAATATTGTTTATTTTACTTTTTTGACTTCTGTTGTGTCTGTGGAGCCAGTGACTTATTGAATCCATCTAGGTAGAAGGAGCAGGAGACAATAGAGATGGCTTACAAGCGCCTCTAAAGAGGTTTAATCTGGTTGTATATGTATTATTGAATGGCTACATAGGATCGAACCTTGGATTACGATTTCATAGTGATATGGTGAATGATAACTTAGTACCACTAGGGACCCTACGGTATCAGACTGCGACCTCACACTCATTTCCATCCCTTCCCCCCTTTATATGAAGCTCAGTCCTAGCTCACAGTCACAAGTGGGTCTGGATGCTAATGAAGAGATGTAGGAGCCGTAGATGGGAGGAACTATGGGCCACTCGGGATTGGCACCTGCCCAAGAAATCGGGTCTTTGCCGGATTGATACACAGTTACGTTGATTTAAGAGATTGATGGTTACGGTGCTACTATGTTTCTAGTATGATGACCCTTCTGTATACCTGTTGATGATCGAGAGTAGAGATGAGCGAGCACCCAATAGCTGGAGTCCGCGTTGTTCGAGTTGAGCTTTTCGTAAAATTCGAGAGCTTTACTCAAGTAACAAACCCCATTGGCTACAATGGGAGACTCGAGCATTTTTGTATGTGGGATGCCGGATCCTGAGCTTTTTTTTTTTCCCCCTAGGTCTACCTCTAAAAAAATTTGCCAATGACGCGCGCTGCTTTGCTGCGGGGAGGGGCCAAAACAGGCATGTCACAGCAGGGAGGAGCCAAAAACTGGAGTGGGGCAACGAGCGCCATTGAGCACGCTAATACTCGAATGAGCATCAAGCTCGGCAGATTATGTTCGCTCAACTCTAATCAAGAGTAATGGTGGACGGTACGCACCTACACATTGAGACCAGTTTAATTTACAATGGAGTTGTATAGATAATGGGTTGCATTGAAGGTGGACATAATTCTGAAAACATGGCATTTTAACAGAGGTGGGGGGGTGGACTTTTTATATCCACTTTAGCTGCATTCACTTCTATGGGACGGAGGGAGACTACGGAGCGCATTGGGCGCTGCCCGTCCAATAGAAGTGAATGGAGCGGTGGTCGGGCTACAACACAACGATGTGTGTGCGAATGACAAATAAATAGATAAGCAATAAATATTCAAAAGCCCGTTAAACTGGCATATTAATTATTGTGTTCATGGGTCTGTTATTTATGGTCTCTCGGTTGGCCTCAGACGACGGTTATTCCCGTGTTGGGATTTTAACATCTTTTTGAATACTTTGGTGTCCAGTTAGTGTATATTCCAGTAAAAGGTGATGCTTTATTGCTTATCTACTTCTTGTAGTGTGCCTTGCCAGCCACATACAGAGCGTTTTGTTGTAGCTTGTATATTGTGTGTGGAGTCTTGCTCCCTTGTTTCAGTTTGGTCCGAGTGTTGGTGGTGGAGCATGCGCATTGCTTCATTCATATGGGGCATTCGGAGGCAGCATGCTCAGCATCGCTGGGGGTCCCAGAAGTTGGACCTCCAGCGACCAGACATTTATTCCCTATCCTGTGTTTAGGGGATGAAAGTCTTTGGTGTTAAACCAAATATCTAGCCTTCATGGCCCAACTAAAATATAGTCTAATAAAGCTAAGAAAGTGGTTGTATTTAAAGGGGTTATCCAGTTCTTCAAAACTAAAGGCCTATCCGTAGAACTATGACTATAAGATCGGTGGGGGTCCAACTCTCATTGTTTCCGCTGTTTGAATACACCATGGACCTCACCCTTATTTACCAGGCATAGCTCTGTACTTTTAGTATTGACTGTGTCTGCTATCACAGTCTCCTCTATCTTCGTTCCATATAAGTGAACAGGGCTGCACTGCATTATCCGGCACAGCCGCTACTAAAAGCACAGAGCTGTGCCTTGTAGACAATGAGAGGGGCGCAGCGCTCAATGCACTGCCGTAGCCCCTTGGAACAGCTAATCGCATAGGTGCCTTGAGTCAAACCCCTACTGATTTTCATTCATAGGCCAACAATTATAAAGAGGTAGATAAGCCCTTTAAAGGGGATATGCCAAGTTATTACGCTATCCCTTATCTGCCGGAGAACTGATCGGTGGAGATCCAACCCTGAATTAATGGAGTGGAGGTCGCGAAGATACGCTGCTGCTCTATTTACTTAGTGGACAGCACCAGAGATTGCCAAAGCACTTGAGTTCTGTGATATCATTGAAGTGAATGGAGCAGCTGTACGACCTTCACTCCATTCACTAAGGGACTGACTTGAACCCTGATCTGTGCACCCCACCAGTTAATATAGTTACCCCCTGTCCTGTGGATAGGATATAACTTTATAACTTGGCACAACCCCTTTAAGAGGCCTCTTGGCCAGTCAGAAGCAATGAAAAGACCCCCCTAGAATTGTTAGCGCTACATATTGCCTTTAAAGAGTTGATGTAGCAGGGAAACGCTGAAATACTACTCTTCAGGTACTTCTGACTGCACACACCATGCTCCATTACTTCTCACAGAACCCATTTGGTGCCCTTTAACCCTTTCCAGTCCACTGTCTGACGTCTAAAGACATTCTGATTGAAGCCCATACAGCTCTGATGTCGGAAGACGTCCGGCAGGGTATTCTTACTATATAATACTGGCCGCTTTGTTGTCAGGGGCCTCTCCAGCATGTCCCATGCCGCAGTACTGTCTCTGGCCAACAGGTGGCGCCATTGTATAATGGCAGAAAGAGAAAACCCCCTAGGAAACCCTGAATCCAAAATTGGATTGCAAAGGGTTAAAATCACTAGATCTGTTACTTTTAATATAAACATGGCTTTTAGACCAAAGCTTGCTGGATTACAGGAATTTCGCAGCGTTAGGATGTAACAGGGAACTTTTACAGAAAGTTTTACAGACTGTGCATATTAAAATAGTTTTCCAGCACTAAACTATTGATCATGGGGATTGCTCATCAATAGTTGATTGGTGCGGGTCTGACACTTGTGATCCCCACCAATTAGCTGCAGTAAGTGACAGCGGTGTGAGCGCCATTGTCACTTTAATCTATATCAGGCTAGGTGCCATTCATTGTATAGTGGTTGGCCTTGTACCGCAGCTCCATTCCATTCACTTGAAATGGGCGGAGCTGCTCTCAGGCCATGTGACCAATAGACGTGACATCACTTGCCGGAGAGATGGCTGCAGCGCTCACTGCAGCCTCTCCAATCAGCTGATCGGCGGGGATCACATGCAACAGACCTGCACCGATCCTGAGGATGGGTCATCGATAGTTTAGTGCTGGAAAACCTATTTAATTTGCACAGATAAAGTAATGCAATATTACTATGAGGGTGCAGCAATAAAGTATGCGCACCGGCAAGAGGAGGTAATCATTGGTTGCATTAAAGCACGCAGCCTAACAGTGAATACTAATGGTCTTAAGTGCTTCTTTAGCTCGACATGAAGGCCGAGCGCAAAAAATCTGCCGGCATCTGAACTCTAATCTACCGTATGCACAGTAGAAACCTACTGCAAACAACCTGTCACAAACACTTACTATCCCAATAACCAAGCCACCAATGACTCTCTAAATATGATCCAACAGCGGAACACAATTATGAACCGAGGCAGCCCGCCCCAATTGGAAGCATATGTTACACAATGTCTCCACAATACAGTTTTTGTTGACAAGTGTACATTTACTGATTTAACCATCTAGGTTCCCGTTTTACTCCCGTGCCGCTCAATGTAGAATCTGCAATTTTATACATGATTGACTACAACGCTGTATGTCCATAGGTCCATTAGGCGAGTTCAATGCTGATTCAAAGAGGAGAGTTCACAAGTGAATACGGTATATAAGCAGTAAGATTGCTCAGGAGTCTTAGAAAGCTGGGTGACCAGCGGGCTCCGGACTAACAGAATCATCTAGGAGTCATTGGCTCCTAAACTTAGGGAGGTTTCTTTGCAGGACTTAAAAGTAAAAGTTTAAACGGGCTTAAAATTCACCAAATTGGAATACTAACTTATCCCAGCGGCTCCTCATCCAGCGCTGCATGAAATGCTATTTTTTCCCAAATTTTCGACATAATCCATAATGGAAAACGTCCAATGGAAACACAGCCTATATACACAGTGCATTGATAGAAATATCTAGAGCCTCTGATCTCGTAGCATCAGGCCGGTTTCACACGGCCGAGATTCTTGCACGGGATTTGTGTGTTACGAGACGCACAAATCTCGCATGACCATTAACCCCATTCTTTTGAATGGGGTCATACACATGAGCGACTTTTTTCCCAAATCTCATTGCACCGCGATGTGAGAAAAAGATCGCGGCATGCCGTGTCTTTGGGCGTGCCCTCGCATTATTTTCAATGGGGCTGGTGGCAGCATCACACCGTGTGCTAGGTGCACGCAGTACGATGTGAGGTTTCCCCATTGAACACAATGGGAAACACTCCGGATCGCTACTTCCCCGATGTGATGCAAGATGGTTTTGAAACAAAAATGCCTCGCATCCGCGGCGAAATGATAGCAATCGTGATAACAGTGGGAGTTCCAAGGCCCGATATCACACTCGCCTGTATGAAATTAGCTTACGGGCTTATTTACAGGAGCGTATGTTGGCCGCCATTTTCACAGACGGACAATATATACGCTACCATCTGAGTTGTCTTTCCCTTCCCTCCCCCTCTCTCTGCCTTTCTCCTTCTCTATGGCTGTTTGCAATGGGAAGGGGCGGGACATGGGTGTGGCTAAGCTCTGCCCGCCCCTTTCATTGCTGGCTGCAGAAAAGGGGCAGGAGCTTAGCTCCGCCCCCATCCTGCCCCCTCCTATTGCAAACAGCTGGAGGAGAGGAGAGCGGCAGGGAGCCAGTGAGGGTGAAGACAGCTCAGATGGTAGCATATATTGGCCGACTGTGAAAATGGTGGCCGGTATACGCTCATGTGAATAAGCCCTAATATTCACTGTGTGTATTCCTTAAAACGTAACTTTTAATACATAATATTTAAAAACTCGAGGTGCCTCGCTGTCAGCGAGAATTTCTTTCCTCCCGTATTCCTCTGCCTCTGTGATTCCTTGTGAATAAGCCCTAAGGCTGAGGCTACACAGCGGCTTTTGGGCACAACAGGCACTGCACAACCAAAGATCACCGTGCAGTCCGGCTCCCTCTCACGGAGGTCACATTATTGTGGTGGTAGATGCTGTTTGCCGTGACCACTGGTTGCAGGTTGCAAAAATTCCAACCTCAGAATTTTTGTAACAAGTGGTCACAATAACCTGTGATTCAGGTGACTTAGTAAAAAATTGAATACCAGCTGTTTTTCATTAATGCCACTTACTTTGCCAGTCTTTTGTTTACCCTGTCCCAACTTTTTTGAGATGTGCTGCTGCCTTCAATTTCTAAATGAGCTACTCTTTTTAGTGGAAACACGCCTCCCTTTCACCTTCTGTGTTCTATGCTCCATTGTAAATACAAATGGTTATATGAGATTTCAAAATCATTGAATTCCTTTTTTTCTTTGCATTAATTTATATTCTTCACAGCGTCCCAACTTTTGTGGAATTGGGTAGTACTATATTACAATGTACAACTTTTTTTGACAATGTGGAAGACTCGCTGGACTGTGAGGGAACAGGGGTTGCTTTCCCGATTCTACCTTCACTTGAGGTTGCTGACACTTCCCCTCTCACTAACATCTGGACTCCATACAGGTCGGCGCCCCGGACTGGGCCACATCAGGTCAGTGGGAGGACGGGTAAGGAATAGGGCTCAGACACAGGGGTGCACCAGAGTGTATGAGGGAAGGACTTAGTTGGAGGTGTTGACTTATGCTGGCAACCAGAAACGATTTATTAACAGTTCGAACAGTAGTCGTTAACAGGGTGCCTTACCCCTATTCCAAGGCTGGCCAGTAACATCAGAGTGCAGGACAGACAGATTTGGAGGTTCTTGCCCCGAGCCCTGCTTAGCCAAGGCTAACAGCTGCAGACAGAATTCTCTTTTTCTCCTGGCCGCTCGCGGTCTTTAAAAGGGGTTATCTTGGGGAAATACATTTGATCCAAACCTTGTTGAGCCTGCGGTAGTAAAATAATAGAATATATATTTCCCTCTCACTGCCATGTCACTGGCACCTGGTCCCCGCTGATCTTCACACCCGTGGGAGGGAGTGGTGATGACACAACACTAGGTCACGTGAGCGCTGCAGCCATTCTCTGGCCGAAGGGATTGGCATCTGCGATCACCTGGCCCTCTTGTCAGGACGTGGTCACTGGTTCCCCGCACCTGGTAATGAGGAGTAGTGGGTACCGGGCACCAGCGAAACTGCAACGGGGAGCAAGGAAGGTTTAGTATGTATTCTGCTATTTTACTACAGCAGGCACAGTAAGGTTTTAATAAAATGTAATTTCCCTGGATACCACCTTTAAGGTCAGCTAATGCAAACCTGTCACTGTGCCGCAATTGAATGAAACTTTCTCTGTGTGATTGTAGCGGTAATATAACGAAGTGTTTACCATATCAGAGCAAAAGGATTTGTTGCGGAAAACCGACCCCTTGTAGGGAGGCTCTAGTACCCTGTTGTACCGCCTCTAGATTGCATACAAGATGTGACACGGGTGGACATGGAAGCTCCAGTACCCTGTTGTACCGCCTCTAGCTTGGATACAAGATGTAATACAGATGGACATAGAGGCTCTAGTACCCTGTTGTACCCCCTCTAGCTTGGATACAAGATGTGATACGGGCGGGCATGGAAGCTCTAGTACCCTGTTGTACCTCCTCTAGCTTGGATACAAGATGTGATACGGGTGGGTATGGAGGCTCTTGTAGCCTGTTGGGTTGCCTCTAGCTTGCATACAAGATGTGACACGGGCGGGCATGGAGGCTCTAGTACCCTGTTGTACCGCCCCTAGCTTGGATACAAGATGTGATATGGACGGGCATGGAGGCTCTAGTACCCTTGATATGGGCGGGCATGGAATCCATAGTAATCTGTTGTACCGCCTCTAGCTTCATACAAGATGTGACACGGGTGGGCATGGAAGCTCTAGTACCCTGTTGTACCGCCTCTAGCTTGCATACAAGATGTGACATGGGCAGGCATGGAAACTCAGATGTAATTACCAGATGTAATACGGGTGGACATGGAGGCTCTAGTACCTTGTTGTACCGCCTCTAGCTTGGATACAAGATGTGATACGGGTGGGCATGGAGGCTCTAGTACCCTGTTGGGCCGCCTCTAGCTTGCATACAAGATGTGACATGGGCGGGCATGGAGGCTCTAGTACCCTGTTGGGCCACCTCTAGCTTGCATACAAGATGTGACATGGGCGGGCATGGAAGCTCTAATACCCTATTGTACCGACTCTTGCTTGGATACAAGATGTAATACAGTTGAACATGGAGGCTCTAGTACCCTGTTGTATCGCCTCTAGTTTGGATGCAAGAGGTGCTATGGGCGGGCATGGAGACTCTAGTACCCTGTTGTACCATCTCTAGCTTGGCTATAAGTTGTGATACAGGCAGGCATGGAGGCTCTAGTACCCTGTTATACTGCCTCTAGCTTGAATACAAGATGTGATACGGGCGGGCATGAAGGCTCTAGTATCCTGTTGTCCCGCTTCTAGCTTGGATACAAGTTGTGATATGGGCAAGCAAGGAACTTCTAATACCCTGTTGTACCGCCTCTAGCTTGCACACAAGATGTGATACTGATGGGCATGGAGGCTCTATTACCCTGTTGTACTGTCTCTAGCTTGAATACAAGATGTGATACGGGCAGGCATGGAGGCTCTACTACCCTGGATATAGGCAGGCATGGAAGCTCCAGTACTGTTATTCCACTTCTAGTTTGGATACAAGATGTGATACAGGCGGCAAGGAAGCTCTAGTACCCTGTTGGGCCACCTCTAGCTTGGATGCAAGAGGTGATACGGGCGAGCATGGAGGCTTTAGTGCCCTGTTGTACCACCTCTAGCTTGGATATGTGATGTGATACAAGCGGGCTGCAGGCTCTAGTACCCTGTTGTACAGCCTCTAGCTTGCATACAAAATGTGATATGGGTGGGTATGGAGGCTCTAGCACCCTGTTGTACCACCTCTAGCTTGGATACAAGATGTGATATGGGGGTGCACAGAGGCTCTAGTACTCTGTTGGGCTACCTCTAGCTTGGATACAAGATGTGATACAGGCAGGCATGGAGGCTCTTGTACCCTGTTGGGCCGTCCCTAGCTTGGATGCAAAAGATGATACGGGCGGGCATGGAGACATACAGGTTCCATATTGGTCCACATTTGCTGCAACTGAGCCTCTAGATTTTGCAGACTCATAGGCTGTCAAAGGAGACGTCCCAAATGGTCGCAGACATGTTCTATTGTTGATAAATCTGGTGACCAAGCAGATTACGGAAGTGTGACAATGTTGTGGATACATTCCTGTGACACCATTGTGTATTCAGCTAAGCATTATCGTGCTGGAAAATGCCGCTTGGAAGCCACCATGAGAGATAACACATGTGGCTGCAGGAGGTCCTGAACACATCACTGAGCTGTCATTATTCCTTGTACCACTACGAGCCGTGACCAACTGTCGTATGCGATGGCTGCCTCCAGACCATCACACCAGCACGGAGGACAAAAGGCAGGATTGAGGCACTCACCCTGAGGTCTCCAGATATGAACATGGTGGTCATCAGTGCTCAAACTAACCTGGATTCCTTGCTGAAGACAACCCGGTTCCACTCCATAGTAGTTCAGTTTAGTGGTTCACGACACCACTGCAAATTGAGGCTAGGGTAGGTGGGTGTCAAACACAATACACATAATGGACGCCATGAGACCAAATGTCTTTCAGCTAAGCGCCTGGATATGGTTCCAACAGATACAGGGGTGCAGTAATGGCGCCATCTGTCTCTGGAAGGCGGATAACAAAACAATTAGGGGCTGCTCGTGCTTGTCGGACGATCAGATGATCATGATCCGCAACACTGGTGGTCTGTCAAGGGCGTCCTGAGCCTGGTCATCTTGTGTATGTGCCCTTAAGGACTGGTGTTGGGCACCTCCTAACAGTCTGGTGAGAATAGCTCAGGTGGCTGACAATTTTCGATATGGCCGTCAACTACGACCAGCAGGTGTGGACCCACTGTGCCAACTAACCGGTTTGCCTTTGGGCTAAATCTGAGGGCGTTTTCCTGGTGGTTCCCTGATATTCACCCTTTAACTCCTGTACAGGGATCTGGCTTTTGCTGCGAGAACCGACCAGGCCGCTACCTCCTGGAGTAGTCCCGGTGCAGTTGGCGGCTAACCCATGGGGGTTGGCGACACTGGTGCAATGCACCCCCAGATTGGCCGAATCACACAGTCAAGATACGGACTGATGTCGCGACTGGCGGTGTTCAAACGAAATCTGGGTCATAAGTCTGAGGGTTGGGGTAGGCAGAGTTCAGACGAATCCAGATAACAAGTCCAAGGGTCGGTGCACAGGACTCAAACACAAGATACCTTCGCTGGGAACAAAACACAAATAAACACCAATGCTCGGGCAAAAGGAGAATCCCCAGTGCAGGTAAATAGGAAGGTAATGGCCAATTACCCTGAAGCTGGGTGTTAACTCCTGCGGTGCTGATGGAAAGTATGCAGCACTGGGGACGATTAACTCCTGCAGTGCTGATGGAGAGTAAAAGACTATTCACACAGGAGGATCGGGACGACACCTATATCTGCCAGGAACAGCATGAGAACAGCTGACCCGGGTAGCCGGCCTAACACCATCCAGCTTCTAATGTTCCAATAATGTGCTTCTTCTAAAAAACTCTAAAAAAGTGGGTAAACTCTCTTCTCTGCGTCATAGAGGCATCTAGTAGCCAACAAGCTCCACACAAGCGGAAGAAGAGGTCACTACACAGAAGGAGCCTCCGAGAACCTTTTATAGCCATGGGTAGAATCACTTTTAGGGTCTCAGGTGACAAGACCATCCATCTAATCACACCATAACTCTAATCCTCTGCATATCTGCCTGAGATGTAACTGCATGCCGAGTTTAGCAGCAAAATGATAACTCCTTCTAGAGGCGGGATTGTTTTTTTTTGTTTTTTTTTTTACAAAGAGTGTATTTACAACCAGGAACCTATAGATAACTGATAAGTGAAGCCTATTTTATAAGCATCCCTGTATGATTCCTCATAGAGAAGACTTTCCAGATGTAAGCGGTAAGTGTACAGCAGTTTCCTAGTGATGAGTCGCTCCTTTTACTTAAAGAATGAACTATCACTGGACTGTTTGGATACTTCTTTAATATTACAGAAATTACTCATCTTTATGTATTGCTTTATACTCTCTTATCTGTACTATTTTAGTTATTTTGCGTTGTTGCAATGGTTGCTCAAAATATATTAAATTATATTTTATTTATAAAAGATTAGTAGAGTCCAGAACCTTAACGTAGGCTTTATGGGCCGGATGTCCTGTTTAAATACACTTCTTACGGCAGGCTCACATGAGCGTAATTTCATCGGGTATTACACACACGTAATACACGATGAAAGAAGTCAATGAAAGTACATTGCTTTCATTGAACCTCCCACACGTTCTATTTTACCACGTATTATGTACAATAGAGCCCTATTGTTCTCTATGAGTGCGTAATAAACGCTGTACATAAAAGAAAAAGAAATAAGTCAGACCGCACATGACAACATGCTAAGATACGCTGTCATGCGCAGTGTGAAATCGCTGACCTACGCAGGGAGATGCCTGAGCACCGAGTAATAGCCATCCCTTGTGAATGAGGCCGTTGTCAAGGCACTGAGCAAGAAATCGTACACTTGTTGGAGTTGCTTGGTTTTTAGCTCATGGTGCCTCTCCATTCATTTTAATGGGGTTGACGGAAAAAGCCGAGCACCATGCTCATTTATCTCAGCCTGCCCCACTGAAATTAATGGCTCAACAGCTGCACATGTGCCCTGGCACTCCATTTATTTCAATGGTGCAGACAGAGATACCTGAGCGCTATATACAGCTATTTGCGTCAGTCCCATTGAAATGAATGGAGCGCCCGTGGCTCCATTCATTTCAATGGGGCTGACGAAAATAGCCGAGCAGAGCGTACGGATATCTGTCTGCCTCATTGAGATGAATGGAGCTGGGGATGTACGACCAGCAGCCCATTTGCTTCAGCGTTAGACAAATGGATGTATGGGATCCTGCACTGTTAAATAGGGGGGACATGTGTCCCCCATTCTCAGGATCGGTGGATGTCCCAGGGCTCAGCCCCCCACTGATCTATTAGTTTTCACCCATCCAGTGGATGGGTGAAAAGCTGAAATTTCATCCACTGACTGGACAACCCCTTTAAGCTAAAGCTGGATGTCAACAAACTCCGGTGACCCATAAATTTACCTGTAATACAAGGTGCAGATTTTATTTGAAAAACAAAGTTGAAAAAGTTTCTTGCCTGCTCAGTCTGTGTAATGTCACACTGTTCTGAGCTGTGAAGGAAACATTGACTCCTTTCTATCACCCAGTCACTATGTGTCATTTCTCAACCGCAGAAATACACACAAACTAAAATATCTGCGTGTCGTGAGAGCTTCAGATTAAAGGCTGCGGCTGAAGGATATGAGGATGTGTCATGTTCGTCCTGGACTGCCAACACGAACAGGGTACGGAGGGCAGCCAAGATGGATGTGGGAAAGTGCTGGTACAGGTAGCTAGATGCAAAACAGACATAGAACACCTCTGCAGGAGGCTAAAGGCCTGTATATCTCGACAGTGCAACGTAAATGCAGAATAAACTAAGGGAAATCCTTTCCCTGCAAACCCCTACCCCAGGAGGGAGCCCTGCCTAATCGGCGGGCCGATCACTTCCGACAGGTGTGGACCCACACACGTACCTGGGCCACTACAGATACCTACCAGGGAGCCCTGAACACACGGGGTACAGTGCACGGAAATAAACAGAACAAGTACAGACAAACAATAGACACACACGGGGAACAAACCAAAGTACCGAAGCCAGACACACAGCAGCTCTGAGCAGGCTGACTGCTCAGGGATCACTGAAAATTAATCGGCAACTCCCAGGCAGCAAGAGCTGGATCTTATAGGGAGGAAGGAGAAGCCGATTGGCTGACCAAAATGTCAATAACCAGCAATACTGGTCAGACACTAGCAGTACTAATTAACCTAGACTAGAAAGCACAGGAACTGTTAACCCTGGCTAGTCTGAATAGAACCTACAAAAACTAGGTGTGTTGGCAAATAATGAACCATGTGCTAACAGAAACGTGACATCTGGCTTACTGACTGGGCGAGGGTGAATGGGACCAGCTACTACTGCCATGTTTGACCTACTCACGTCATCTGTAGGCACCTCTGACTTTATGGGGGCTGATTCTACGACATTCACAGTGCCACCTATATGTCTCTCCTTCCCTCAGTGTGTCTTTCCTCTGGACACTAAGACAATCTTTATTACTGTATTGTAATTCTATATGCCTGCTATACTACTTTTGGCTACTACATGGAACTGTGGTGCAAAGTCTGTGCCGGAGGAAGGAGTTTCAGCCTGGACAGGAAGTGGTTGGGTTATGTGCACCCGAGAGAGACTGGTGTATGCCAAGCAGTAAGAGAAGGATCCAGGGTCTGCAGAGTCTGGTGGTGTGATCAGCAAAATTCAATGCAAATACAATGGCAAACAAAAACAGCGGCAAACAAAAACAGCATCAAAGATACATGCGTTATTACAGCTCAGGTCCATTCAAGTGAATGGGACTGAGCTGCTACAACATGCATAACCTGCAGACAGGTGTGGTGCCGTTTTTGGAAGAAAGAAGCCATGTTTTTCTAATCCTAGAAAAACCCCTTAAGACATCAAAAGGATACAATGGAGTTCTATAGACCACATATATGGCCAATTGCAGTTCATCAACCTACTGGCTGAGCAGAAGAGTAGGGTCAGGCGACTCTATAATGTACATGGAGGTGGCTCAGTTTTCCCCAACAGATGATGTTGGGGAAAGAAGGTTTGGGGAAGTTGAATTTTAATGCCCAATCCTTTAGATCCCCAGGAGATAAGCTGCCGCCAGAACCTGGATGATTATTCATGTGTACGAGGGACGGGGGCAGACAGCTGTTGGCAGAACAATCGCCGACGACAACTGTTCACATTGTTAAATTCTTGAAGACAGACGTATCCCGGTCTAGAGGAAATCGAATGGCTACAGCCAATAAAGCATGTTTTTCTTGCCAAATTAGTAGCGGGTAAAACATTTGCAGATTGCTTTTATGTTCTATAATTACATGTTTTTTTGGAGTTTAGAGGTGAGTGAAACATTTTGCCGATTTCCTGGTCTATAGAATACAATCCTTCTGTATATTATTCTCATAAAAACTGCCAAATCAAATCTCAAGCCTGATGAATCCTAGTACATCCTAATGGACAGCAGATTGCATATCAGGTTCAAAGTTTGGCCATTTTTTTCATTCTTGCTTTCTCCACACTTTGAAAAAAAAGCATAACGTTTCTATTTTTCCATCAAAAGAACCGACCGTATGAGGGGTTTTCTTTGTGGGATGAGTTGTATTTTTCAAAAATTTCTAAGTAGGGTGACATGGAAAACACTAGAGATGAGCGAGCACCCAAATGCTCGGGTCTGCGTTATTTGAGTCGAGTTTTTCGTAAAATTCGAGAGCTCTACTCGAGTAACGAACCCTATTGACTACAATGGGAGACTCAAGCATTTTTGTATGTGGCGCCGGGTGCCAAGTTTTATTTTTTTTTCATTCTGTGGGTCAGTATGAGGCCTGATTCACACATCCGTATATCGGCCGGGTTTTCAAGCCCGGCCGATATACAGTGTCCCTTTCTACAGGAGGAGGAGGCGGGCCGGGCCGGGAACAGTGCACTGAGCTCTCACCCCCTCTCCGCCCCTTGTCACTATTTGCAATGGGAGGGGCGGGGTGGAACTTAGTTCCGCCCCCATCACGGCCCTCCCATTGCAGTGGCAAGGGCCGGAGAGGGAGCGGGGAGAGGGCGGGAGCTCAGTGCACTGCTCCCGGAATGGCCTGCATCCTCCTCCTGCAGAAAGGGACACCGTATATCGGCCGGGCATGAAAACCCGGCCGATATACGGACGCGTGAATAAGCCCTCATTATGGTGATACCAAATTTACATAGTGACCATTTTCTGGCCACTATAACTTTTCAATTTTTTTTTTTTGTCTATCGGGTGGTGTGAAGGCTTACTTTTTTTGCAACTACCTGTAGTTTTATTGCTGCCATTCTTAGTTACACATAACTCTTTGATGGCCTTTAAAACATTTTTTCTTACAAAAAAAGTAGTTCAAATGTTGTGTTTATTTTTACGTTTTAATAGATTAGATGCTTATGGAGAGGATGATACCAAGTCTGCTTTTTTTTTGTTTAGATTTTTATATTAAAAATGAGAAAGGGTTTTTTTTTGGTCAAATTATTTTTACTTGGTTTTCAGTACCCGTAGGAGACTTGAACTTGCGATAATGTGTTCACTTATACGAAATGCTGCAATACTTCAGTATTGCAGTAGATTTTATTTAAATAGGCATTACATTAAGCCATGCCATAGGTAGGGGTTAATAGGCAAACATCAATGGCAGCCTTAGGGGCTTTCACAAGGCCTCAGGCTGCTATCACGAACCAATGGATGCCTGCAATCTTGTTCCAGGTAGGGCGTTCCTTTAACAAAGGGAATACGTTACCTTTGTCACATCATTTAAAGTCCACTGTCCAAATTGCCGGCTGCATCTGAATGGTTATTAGCCGAGATCGGCGTTATCGCCAATCCCGGACACTGTAGCTGGTTATTAGCTGTCAAAGACAGCCGTCACCTGCCATGTATGGAGTGTGCTCGGTTCCTAAATCCAATCCATACACAACCTGCACACATCCAACATATGTGTACATCAGATGTCGTCAAGGGGTTAAATTCCTTCACTCCTCATAAGGGGGAATACATACCATTCATGCAAAGAACTTAGCATCTAGAACTTTATTCATCCGCTCAGGGCACTTGTTGTGGAACCCCAAGAGTTCTGTTAGCTGAAGGGTAAAACATCGTGAGACAAAAATGATTTTTTTTTTTTGTCTGGAATAAGCCTTTAAGATTTCCTTTAAGTCTTTTCACTTCACAAGTAAATTTGTGAATGTCTTCACATGAGACTCTGCATATTTTAGCTGTTTGGTAAAAATTTTTTGCAAGTTTAACCTCTCATGCGCTGAGGACTGCACCAAGTCTATGGCACTATTATACTGAAGTCTTCGAAACAAGGTTCACATGCAGTAAACAAAATTAGCAGAACCCTGTCAACAGCTACTATGCTGCGATCTCCGTGTACCTGAATACAATTAACACCTGATTTTCTACTTAGTATTTCTGACACCTCCTTAGAGCCTATTGACTTGTCTGACACGTTCACCTGATATTGAGAACACCTTATTCTTGCGATGGATACGTCTTATCTTTTCCCAGCCTTTTGAGAGTTTATACAGTTTGACATGTTAATCCAACCTTTGGCCACAGAGCAATGAAAATGTCTAAATAGAAGAAGAAAATCTTGTAAAAAAAGGCATGTCTAGGAAAGTCTGTCAGAAATATGCAGACACTCAATAAAGATTTCCTGTGATTTAGGCCAAATTCTCACGCTAAAGGAAGGATAAACCTTTGAGAAGCTGCCTTATACTCTATTTAAACTAGAAAAAATACAGGAGAATAACCCTTCAGTATCTACAACTAGACCCGAGGTTACCTTAGCAGAGCTGCAAACTGCGATACTCTTCCTGGCAAATAGGAAGGAACTTGCATTGCAGACTCTCTATGCAGCCTGCAGCACAGATGTGAACATAGCCTTAGCCTGCGAGGAAGAGGGGTGCGTTAAGTACCCTCATTTGTGTAGGACAGACTGTAGTGACGCCGATGTACTGCGCACCCATGATGTCAGGTAGGGACAGTAAGAGCCCATGTAATGAGGAGGTTTTGCACCATTCTGAGAGAGTGTGGGTTGACGTCGGAAGATGCTGGACCTGCTACTGGTCAACAGAATAGTGGGGACCGAAGGTCAGCAGACATGATGAGGGTGTCTGTGGAGGTGAGGAAAGAAGTCATCTGCCAAGTGGAAGAAAAGAGTTTCTGAGGGGTGTACTATGGCTGCTATGCCTTCGAGGTCTTCGAGTGCGGATTATGTAGTAAACAGTGGGCTAACAAATGATCATTGCTGGTCTGTGAGCTGATGAAGTGATGCCATGTAATAGGTGAATCTACACATGTTCACTGTGGGCGCATCGTCAGCTTGTGTGGTTAGCTGGGCTGTGGAAGTAGTCCATCCGGTGTAGGAACCAGTGTTGAGGGAGAGCAATGCAGTGCTCAGACCCAGGGAAGGCTGCAGTTACATTAAGCCCTGATTGGGATTGAAGTGGGACCCCTGTCCTTGTGAAATGGCTATAATGTGAACTGGTTATCTAGAATCCTGGAAATGTGGCCTGGAGGTACAATCTAGAACTAGAATGGATTGCAGTGAGAAGGATGGTGCTGTAGGAGCCTTTGAAATAGAATCTTGGTGGGAAGGCTGCCATACTGTCAGTGAGATGTGGTGAGGACCTGATGTGTGGTCTGAGTTATTCCATAGTAAAACTGTCTACTGGACATGACATAGGTACTTGTGCAATATGTCTCCACCAGAAGTATGGGTGGAGACATGGGATGGCTGGACTCAGTGATAGGGAATGGCCAGGTCACGCCACCAGCTGTGGATTGGCTGCCACCGCCGCTGGAGTGGTACCCGCACTGACAATCACACAAATGCTCCCGGTGGGTGTCCTTTCTCCCCACAGAGAGCACATGTGAGTTCCCGGCCGCCCTCCTCGTCAGTGTCTCCGTGTCTCGGCAGCGGCTCCATGCTGTACGCAAGAGGTTTGGTCTCTCCTCCTCTTGCACGCAGCAGCGTCAGCACTTAGCTCCGCCAGCTTCTCCCTGGGATCACTGTAGCTGACTCGTGGCTTTTCTCCTTCGTGACTTGTGTTCTCCTCCAGAGCTTGTAGGGAAGCCACTGATCCGGCCCCCACTCTGCTGCCTCCTCCACCCTGACAAGCTGTTGTTGCAGCACCAAGATATCACCTCTGCTCCCCCTCCCCAAAGCCATCGTCCATCCCAGCTGCCCAGCAATACTGGGGTTGGGGTGCATGCCAGGGGTCCACAGTGCTGGAGGTGCTCCTGGAGCAGGTGCTGCTGCTGCAGTGAACCATGGGAGCCAATCCGCAACTGGGGGCATGACCTGGCCGTTCCCTGTCCCTGAGCCTGGCCAACTCATGTCTCCACCCATACTTCCAGTGGAGACATATTGCACCAGTACCAACATAACTGCATGAAAGTATAAGGCTGAACCCTTGAAACACAGGGAACAATGATTGAAAGACAGAACCCTTGAGATGCTGTGATTAGGATGGAGATACCTTGAGAGCAGAGACTGTAAGGTGCAAGATTAATATCAAAACACGTGGGTGTTGAGAATTTAGTGTAAAACTGTATGAAGTACCACGGTCTGCATGTGGTCTTTGTCTCTGTGAAACCAACAGAGGATTGATGAAGTTTCATTTTACAACAGTTTACAATGTTACAGAAACTGCATGTGTACTGAAACCACAAAGATTATTGTGCCTCTTAAAATGCCACTAGTCAAAACAGTTGAGTGCCACTGTATTTGCAAATGTATGTAGTTCATTGCTGGATTTGATTTGGTTTCTGTCATCTTCTTTCTTTAAGGGGTACCTCATAATGGAAGTTACGAAATCCCCATGTTATAAGTCTACTTTCATCCCGTATACACGCTACAATGAAAATTGTAAATAAACCTGACTGATGAGGCCGGACTCATGGATTAAACATGGCCATACCCCTTAAAAAGCTTTCAACCAAGCACTCACTTGACCAGCAGCTATTCATCCCAGCACCCCCATAGACATGAACGCTCTGCTTGGCCGAACAGGTGTGTGTCTTCAGTGGGGAAAAGGGAATAAGCCACTGCCGCAAACATCTGGCAGAGAACTGTCTCCTGTGGCAGCAAAGGATCAGGCATTTTGATATCCATCATGCCCAATCCTTCTCTCCCCAATATGTATCATTGGGAGAAACTGTAGACATTCACATACACCAGATGGCAAGCAGGTCTCGTTGAAATAAACAGGTATGGTCAATGTTCATCTAATGTGCATCAACACCTTTAGGGTGCGGGCAGACGAGCGTAGGCGTATTTACGTTCGCACGAGCGCAACGTATAATCGCCCGAGCGATCGTTTTTCACCGATCACGACCAGAGCTAGAAAGCGTATTTTCGTTTGTTCCTACTTTGCAAACGGTCTTTTCGGCGATCGAATATGCGTTGGCGCGTATTTCGGTCGCATATGTTCCGTTTTTTTTCAAATTGCCGTTTTTACGCGCCGTAAAATCGCCCATGTGAACGAATACATTCGAAACCATTGCCTCAGATGGTCACGTATATACGTTTGGTCGCAAAAACGCGCCGTTTATGCGCTCGTCTGCCCGCACCCTCACTCTGTAAATCCAGGTAGGATTTCCCCATTTTTCTCACAATACTACAGAAAATACTTTTACTAGTTTTCAAAAAATTAAAGGGGCTTTCTGAGTTACCTTTATATAGTCTTGGGCCCTTGTACCCCAAACTATATAAAAGTAACATACCCACCGTGGTGTCGGACTGCCTTTTTGGCAGTCTAGCGCCGCAGCATCTGACAGGTGATGTCACCCAAACAGAAGACCTGATGACGTCCTACATTAGAAGCCCCTGACATGTGACCTTCTAATGTAGAAGCCCTGAGGCAGGTTTACAGGAAGTCATTGATGACGTCCCTGCCGGACTCCCATTGGCTGCAGCAGTGACATTGCTAAACAACCCAAGACACCACTGCATCGATTATAAACAGAAGACCGAAGCAGCGTCCAGTGTTGGCGGGGCTGCAGCGCGCAGCGGGACGTGAATATTTAAGTTTTTTAAATTTTATTGCATACTCCGTCTCCTCACTGCCACCGATATTTTGGGTTTTCAGAAAACCCCTTTAAGGGAGGCACTAGGCAAAATTCTTCAATTTAAAAATAGTTAAAAACTTGGAAAATGTACCGTGCAGAACAAATAAGGTGTAAATCTGCAGAATTTATAGCCACGGTGCATGGAAAAGAATTTTCAAAAAGCATGCTTGTATCTACTGTTAAAGGGGATTTCCCACGACTTAAAATTGCTTCACAACCACTTTATCCTTCCTGGTTGCTGCTGACCAGCCAATCACTGGCTACAGCAGTGACATTCTATAGCTAGTGATTGGCTGCAGTAGTCACATGTCTGATCAGCAGCAATCAGGAAGCACAGAGTTGTGATGAAGCAATTTTAGAGTAATTTTTTAAAAATTTTAGGCCTTGTTCATATAGCAGATGTTACTTTAAGGAGTTTTCCAGGTAGAGACGGCTGTCAGCGCCGGGACTCACTGGGTCGCAGCGGAAGCCGCTGCTTTGACCCCTGGGTAGGGGTTGGCGCTCGTAATTGCAGGCACAACTCTCATTGAAATCGTAGATGAATGACTATCTGGTTTACATCGGCTGATAATCGTCAGCTTATTATGTCTGCATAAAATGAACAACAGACAATAAGCAAATTATCATTCGTCAATGTTTGCCTGTGTTTTGGAACTTTGCCCGTAATACTAAGCTTAGCCCCTGTTATAAGAACGGAGCTGTCTCCTTCCTGCAGAAATCAGCTTGGTGCACAAGTGAGTGATGGGCCCTCGCTGATCCACAGTTAATGACCTGTCCAGAGGATAAACCACCAATAGTATACAACTGGTCAACCCCTTTAACCTATTACTGCAATTAAGAGGTGGGGTTCATAGGTGAGAGATTCTGTTTAAAAAAGACGTATTCCACCAATACACTGTATACTAGAGCAGGTGTATGTCCACCTGTTACCCCAAACTTACATATACAGACTCTGTAAAGTTGTAACAGTTGTTGATTTGCTTTGTATGAGCCCAGCTGGAAAACTGCAGAGAAGAACAGGACATAAACTCGGCTAAGAAACTCATTCATTTTAATGTTTTTTTTCTTTCTTTTAGCATAGATAGAATTACTACCAGAGGCAATCTGTGAAACAGAGGAAACCATTTGATTCATACTTGCCAGGGTGAAAATGAGAGCATTTTCTGGTTAAACACATTTTTTTGCTTACCAACGTTTAAAAAACTGAATTTTTGCAGAGGCCTGCAGCGTCAATCTCCCAGATACCCAACCATATCTATACATGCATCAGTGCAGCGACCCCATGTATAGTGCCGCCCCCGAGCCGTCGGTCCGGGGGCATGGCGACGATCTCATCTCCTTTGCGTGCAGACGTTGTTCCAGACTAAATAAAGCTAAAGTGAATTTGCCAGGTGTGGAAAATCGAATGTTGTCTTTGAATGCGGCCCACCATTTTCATAGGAGAGTCCTGAGGCAGGAGAATGCACAGAACTGCAAAGTCAAAGCGTAATGTTCCAGAGACTTTACAAGAACACATTTCAATGCTTTGCATCCGTGCGAAAAGATTAGGAATCGGTAAATATTAAATTGTATATTTGTGTGTGAGACATGACAACTGCCAGAGATTCAGCTATTACCGGCGTTCCTCTATCACTTCCGTTAATTAATGAGATAACATATGGATATTGGGTCTGCACTATGCACAGTCAGCGTATAGTGAACCAAGTTTTCCCCAAGATGCATGGTCTTCAGTTCTTCTAAGAGCCGCACCTAACACTGTAGCACTAGTCTAGCTTGATGAGGGCTTCTTATAGGCCCATCATGTGTAAGGTAAACGAAATATAAGTAATATTAGATGCTTCACTTCTGGTCCGGTTCCGACATTGGGTCAAGTAATATGGATTCACTTTGTGCCCATCATGTTGTAAGGGGCTCCCCAAAAGGTTTAACCCTTTCCAATCCACTGTCTGACGCTTAAGACATTATGATTTAAGGCTGTACAGCTCCGATGTTGGAAGACATCTGTCGGGGTTCTCTTACTGTATATTGCCACCCTCTCTGCTGTCGGAGACGTGTCACCTCATGCAGTACTGGCTTTACCCAGCATATAGCGCCATTGTGTAACAGCAGAAAAAGAGTAAGCCCTCTAGGAAAATCTGGATACAAAGTGTATTGGAAAGGGTTAATATTGGTATGGCAGTGGATTATGAGGTGAGCTAAAAATTGCACCAAATTATCACATGCAGCAAATTGTACACCAAATTCTGGCGCAATAGAAGTGAGCATGCCTGAGGGAGGTTTTTTGATTGGCCGAGGCTGTGATATAAGAGAACAATTTCTGATGGGCTAAAGGGAGAGCGCAGGGAGTGTGAGAGAGCGGAGGTGCTGCGGGAGCTCTGACAATAGTGAGACGTGATAGTTGCTGGAGAGAGACCAACAGCTACTGTTCACAGGAGGTGCTTTATTGTAATGGTCCTAAATCATACTGGAGAGCTGTGTCACGGGTGATGGACTTGCGGCTAGTCTCAGGATATGATGCAGCAGAATGTAAGTGAATGATGGAATGATCATAAGTAAGCAATTTATCATTTACCATAGATTTACTTATAGGAGTATTTCAAGATTTTTTTTTAGTTTTTCTATTGATGACTTATAGGTCATCAACAGATAATTGGCGAGAACGGCCGCTTGGATCTCCGTCAATCAGCTGACCCTCGATGCCGCTGCAGAAAGCGCTGACCATAGCACAGGGGCCCAGGTTGGTACTGCAGCGCAGCTCTTGCTGAATTCAACTATCATCTATTGATGACCTTTAAATCATCAATTTAAAAAGTCCCAGAATACCCCTTGAACAATAGCTAAATCCTGGGGCTAATTACACTGTATGCATAATAAGTAACAATAATAACTTGTACTTAGTGTGAAAAAATATCAACACTGATTAAATGTTATCACTAATGCTGTAACTAAATCAGTGTTGTTAATTAAAGATATAAATCACAGAATGTCCCATATAGTTCATCTGCACTCCCCATGACGCAGCCACAGTTTAAATAACACCCCAGTATCAGTGTCTTTGGATTCTGAGGTGCAACTCTTATTATTCCAAGTATCTCAGTCTACACCCGCGTGCTCGAGCTCAGATATAGTACCAGCTATAATAACAGCCACTATTATCTCCGTCCCTATCTGCAAGGCTAACTATTTGCTTCCCAGGAGGTTTGCACATCCAGCAGGTTTACTGAGGTCAGCCTCACTTACAACCTGTTGGCAATAAATTCCACCTTGATTTTCATCTGTTGCTCTGCAGCGCAATTCTGGTTTAGTTTTTGGCACACTTACTACCTGTTGTCATAGCAACCTTGTTAACCCTTTAGGGAACCTCTTACAGCTACAATGAATACTATACACAGGAATTGGCATCTATGATATGCCAGATAGGTCATCAACTCAGAATCTTTGAACAGCCTAGCTACACCTCTAACTATACACAACTATTCCTCTACAGGTAAACTTTTGCTAGGGTAAACCTTTTTAAATTTGGAGTTTTGCATAGGGGTACTTACTTACAAAAGCAGGTTGTACAATGCAGCATCCCTGATTTCGCAGCATCCCTGATTTCACAGCATCCCAAACTAAAAAGCTGGGTCAGTTTACCTTGGGCTATGAACAGTGAGATCTATCGCAGCCTCAATGCAACATCGCAGGTTCTAATATTTGTGCATCCTTCGGTATCTAACAAAAAAGGGATAGCCTCCAGCACATGAGCAGCCTCCACGAACACCAAGCAACAGCCGAAGTGCAAATTCTGTACAAAAAAAACCGCACACAACTAACAAACCAAGAAAAGTGGAAGTGACCGAGCCGTTTACATTGCAAATGTTAATATTGTAGGTTGTTTACTTGCTAAAAACGATAACACCGGAGGGTCCGAAGCGTTTTCTCAAGTGCAATACCTCATTATTTAATTAGATAATGTCCTGGAAAGTCCTGCAAGGGAGAGACAGTAGTTTAATGGAATGTATACTAGCAGGATGAATTAGGGCAGCCTGTATGTGTTTTATCTTCACTATACAAATTGTGGTAGCGCTGTGTACTTCTCCTACTCAAGGAGATGAAATAATTTATCAAGAACTCTGGAACTCTAATCAAAGGCTTGTGCTCGACACTGATCATTCAAATGTAGAAAGTATACTTTCCTGGATCTGCTATGAATTATACATTGCTGTGCGATGGGTCTGTGCCAAGGCAAAAGGAGCTATATGTGCGGTATAAAACCAAGATTGCCTCGGGAGCAGCAATCAGTACCAAACCTTCCCTTTTCCTTAAGTGACAGAAGTTGCTGCTCCGAGCGTTAGGCAGAACAAAGGAAATTTTCAGGGATAAAACCAGAGCCTCGTCCCCACCTCCCCCACCCTCCATAACAGAGACATTGGGAATAATTGAGAACGTTGCAACAGAATATGCCTTTTTTGACATAATAAAGCTTCTGTTACCTTGAATATTAGGTAAGGAATGACCTTCTGCTTAAAGCCTTGGTTGACAGTGAAACTATTCTGGCACATAAATAATATTTATTTTAGAAAGGCCTCTTATAAGCGTATAGGGAATAGCCTAGAGTGACCCGTGCAGAATAAGAGAAGATCGCTAGCAGGAGGGACTCCCTATATGTACAGCCGTGGAGGTACACGGAGCTTCGAGTTGGTTTTTTTGTTTCTTTTTTGTGTGTTTTTTAACGATATGTCTCACAAAAATTTGCAGCACAGATTACCACCAAAAGTAAGGCGACTAGAGGGTCAAAGCGGGACAAGGGGGTGTGGTCAGGGGCGGGGCTTATCACAACGTATGATTTTACTTTTGTAGCTATAAAATGTACAGGCTCGTTTCAAAACAGACAAGGGGCAAATTCTGCAGCATTTCTGCATGCAAAAAAAACCTGTCAAAATCTGTACCATTGCTGCGGATTTTGACTGGAAGTAAGCCGTGTAATCCTCAGCTGATTTCATACTATGTGGCGCTGCCCCTCAACTCCCCCGAAGGCTACCCGCTGTCAGCGCTCCTCGGCTTCTGGTTCCCAGCGACCTGTAGTGGCCTCACTTGACCAGCATCATCGCTGGGAACCGGAAACCGTAGGGGCTAACAGCGGGAAACCTACAGAGGAAACCGCAGCCGCAGTAGACATCAGCTGCAGATACGTGGCTGATTTCCACTCAAAATCCCCACCAATGATACAGATTTTGACTGTTTTTTGGACACGGACATGCTGGGTAATTTGCTGTGAAAATTTCTGCAGCTAGAGGTATGCTGCGATGTGCAGAGTGGCCTCAGTAGTAATAGTGTCCCTTATATTAGCCCCATTAGTAATAGTGACCCCTACAGTGGCCGCAATAGTAATAGTGTCCCCTATATCATCCCTAGTGATAATAGTGACCCCCACAGTACCCTCAGTACTAATAATGTCAGCTATATTGGCCCCAGTAGTAACAATGTCCCCTTTATTGACCTCAGTAGTAATAGTGACCTCCACAGTGGCCCCAGTAGTAATACTGACCCCCTATATTAGTCCCAGTGGGAATAGTGACCCATATGTTAACTCAAGTAGTAATAGTGACACCTATACTGGCCTCAGTAGTAATACGGTCTCTTATATTAGCCCCAGTAGTAATGGTGTCCTTTATAAATGCCCTAGTAGTAATAGTGTCCCTTATATTGGCTCTAGTAGTAATAGTGACCCCTATATTAGCCCCAGTAGTAATAGTGACCCGTATATTAAACCCAGTAGTAATAGTGACCCTTATACTGGCCTCAGTAGTAATACTGTCCCTTATATTACCCCTAGTGGTAATGGTGTCCCTTATAAAAGCCCCAGTAGTAATAGTGTCCCTTATATTGGCCCATGTAGTAATAGTGACCCCTATATTAGCCCCAGTAGTAATAGTGACCCCTATATTAGCCCCAGTAGTAATAGTGACTCCTATATTAGCCCCAGTAGTAATAGTGACTCCTATATTAGCCCCAGTAGTAATAGTGACCCTTATACTGGCCTCAGTAGTAATACTGTCCCTTATATTACCCCTAGTAGTAATGGTGTCCCTTATAAAAGCCCCAGTAGTAATAGTGTCCCTTATATTGGCCCATGTAGTAATAGTGACCCCTATATTAGCCCCAGTAGTAATAGTGACTCCTATATTAGCCCCAGTAGTAATAGTGACCCCACACAGTGGCTTCAGTAATAATACTATTACTACTGAGGCTCATATAGGGGATAATATTACTAATAATGTCTCTTATATCGACTCCAGTAGTAACAGTGACCCCCACAGTAGCCCCAGTAGTAATAGAGCCCCCATCCCCCTAAAACCCATATACTTACCCTTCTCCTGGTCTTCAGAACGCTGCTGCTCCTCCTCTTGGCACTGCTGTGGGCAGAAGTGTGTACACCCACAGCAGCGCCTCTTCCCTTCACTTCTCTTCCTGTGGAACCAATGAGGAGAGGTCAGCTTGCTGCTCAAACTGAAACATTTTTTATTGTTATCAATGCATACATAGTATGTTAGGCTGAATGAAGACAATGTCCATCTAGTTCAGCCTGTTTCAACCCCCTCCCTTGTTGGTCCAGAGGAAGACAAAAAAAAACAAAAAAACAACGTGCCAATTTAGCTCATTTGGAGGGAAAAAAATCCTTCCTGACTCCATAATAGCAGCCAGAGTAATCCCTGGATCAACATTTGAGATTAACAACCCTGCTGGACACCTAATGTCTATATCCTGTAATGTCATAGCGCTCTAGAAAGAGGTCTAGTCCTCTCTTAAACGCCTCTATGGATTTTGCCATCACCACGTCCTCAGGCAGATAGTTCAAGTCTCACTGCTCTTACAGTAGAGAACCTCCTTCTACGTCGGTGATGAAACCTGCTTTCTTCTAGGCGTAGAGGATACCCTCTTGTAACTGTTGCAGTCCTGAGTATAAACAGATCATGGGAGAGATACTTGTATTGTCCCCTGATACTTTGGCCAGTTTGGCCGCACAACTAATTGTAGTCCGTGTAACAGAAGTATAACAAACAATATTACAGTCAAGGCTGTTTCCGGCTGCAGTTCATAAGATAAGAAAGTCCTATTGCTATAAGGAGAAATCTAGAACACTTCGTCTTTAAGCGCAGCTGCACTTGTTGCCAGAAAATAGAGTCCGAGGACTCACAGTCCGATAGTCAATCACCATGATTTTCTGCCCAAGTATCTATGGAAGAACCATATGCAGTGAAGTGCTGCAGGTGGGGTGTTACTTCTGCCTTCTTGCCTGTAGGGCTTTTTATTATTGCCCACCTGTAGGTCTGAAACCGCGGGGAGTTGCCTGTCTGGCTTCCTGCCATGCCAAAGCCCACTGAACTCTGCTCTCTGCCCGAAACCAGACAGAGTTCTCATAGGAATCAATAAAAATCGGCCATACCCAAAGACCCCCATATGCTAGTCCTCCACACTCCATGATATAGTAAACAGGTACACCAAAGGTTACAGCAGTCAAAAACAACATGTAACATCGCATTTCATTATTATGACCATACATATACCTATAGCTAAACTGATACACTTGAGTTAGGCTGTAATACCACATCCAGTCCATAAGTAAAAAGGGGGGCGCTGTTTCTAGACCAAGTAGTAGTAACTTTTTTTCCAACCCTGGACAACAATAATCTGCTATAAATTTCCTTGCATTTGCTTGACCAGGTGCAAATTCAAAGTGATCTGGACACATGTGCACAACATGTGGCCCACAATGCCCTTCTGTGTGACCCCAATCATTTGGAAACAGAAATATTATGCGTGGCTGCTCACACATAGTTTTCATCTCAGGGTGAAGAGGAGTGGCGCATAGCCGGGCAACAGGAACAGACAAGTACTAAGGGTGCACTGTGTAGTCATGTCTTGGTCCCCTATATATTAGGACACGCACTAAGGCCTCCTTCGCTGCACTGTATGATATCGCTGCGATTTTCTCGCAGCAATACCGCGATTTTGTAGCATCTGCTACTGTCAAAGTTGCATCGCATCGCATGTAAACCGCGTTTTCGTTCGATGCGATGCAACAGAGAGGAAGGCTCCATAGAGAAACATGGGCTGCAAAACCTAGCGTGTCGCGGGCATATCGCCGGACCTGCGAGGTTTTTGTGTCGGCTTGGCGCATGCTACAAAACATCTCATGTGTGAAGGAACCCATAGGAAAGCATGGACTTCTCATACATGTGATTTGTAGCATCGAAGCAATGCTACAAAATTGCGCGACTTTGTCGCCCGTGTGCAGGAGGCCTAAGGGTGTACTGTGTAGCCACGTCTGGGTCCACTAAATATTAAGACAAGTACTAAGGGTGCACTGTGCAGCCACGTCTAGGTCCACTATATATTAGGACAAGTACTAAGAGTGCACTGTGAAGTCATGTCTGGGCCCCCTATAGATTATGACACGTACTAAGAGTGTAATGTGTAGCCACGTCTGGGTCCACTATATTTTAAGACATTTACTAAAGGTGTACTGTGTAGCCATCCCTGGGTCCACTATATTTTAAGACAATTACTAAAGGTGTACTGTGTAGCCATCCCTGGGTCCACTATATATTAAGACAAGTATTAAGGGTGCACTATGGAGCCACATCTGGGTCCCCTATATATTAGGACAAGTACTAAGGCTGTACTGTGTAGCCATCCCTGGGTCCACTATATTTTAAGACAATTACTAAAGGTGTACTGTGTGGCCATCCCTGGGTCCACTATAAATTAAGACAAGTATTAAGGGTGCACTATGGAGCCACATCTGGGTTCCCTATATATTAGGACAAGTACTAAAGGTGCACTGTGTAGCCATGTCTGGGCCCCCTATAGATTATGACACGTACTAAGAGTGTACTGTGTAGCCACGTCTGGGTCCACTATATTTTAAGACAAGTACTAAAGGTGTACTGTGTAGCCATCCCTGGGTCCACTATATATTAAGACAAGTATTAAGGGTGCACTATGGAGCCACCTCTGTGTCCCCTATATATTAGGACAAGTACTAAAGGTGCACTGTGTACCCATGTCTGGGTCCCCTATATATTAAGACAAGTACTAAAGGTGCACTGTGTAGCCACGTCTGGGTCCACTATATTTTAAGACAAGTACTAAAGGTGTACTGTGTAGCCACGTCTGGGTCCACTATATATTAAGACAAGTATTAAGGGTGCACTATGGAGCCACGTCTGGGTCCCCTATATATTAGGACAAGTACTAAAGGTGCACTGTGTAGCCATGTCTGGGTCCCCTATATATTAGGACAAGTACTAAGGCTGTACTGTGTAGCCACGTCTGGGTCCACTATATATTAAGACAAGTACTAAAGGTGTACTGTGTAGCCACGTCTGGGTCCACTATATACTAAGACAAGTACTAAGGGTGTACTGTGTAGCCAAATCTGGGTCCACTATATATTAAGACAAGTACTAAGGGTGTACTGTGTAGCCAAATCTGGGTCCACTATATATTAAGAAAAGTACTAAGGCTGTACTGTGTAGCCACGTCTGGGTCCAGTATATATTAAGACAAGTATTAAGGATGCACTATGGAGCCACGTCTGGGTCTACTATACATTAAGACAAGTACTAAGGGTGCACTATGGAGCCACATCTGGGTCCCCTATATATTAGGACAAGTACTAAAGGTGCACTGTGTAGCCATGTCTGGGTCCCCTATATATTAGGACAAGTACTAAGGCTGTACTGTGTAGCCACGCCTGGGTCTACTATATTTTAAGACAAGTACTAAAGGTGTACTGTGTAGCCATCCCTGGGTCCACTATATATTAAGACAAGTATTAAGGGTGCACTATGGAGCCACGTCTGGGTCCCCTATATATTAGGACAAGTACTAAGGCTGTACTGTGTAGCCACGTCTGGGTCCACTATATTTTAAGACAAGTACTAAAGGTGTACTGTGTAGCCATCCCTGGGTCCACTATATATTAAGACAAGTATTAAGGGTGCACTATGGAGCCACCTCTGTGTCCCCTATATATTAGGACAAGTACTAAAGGTGCACTGTGTAGCCATGTCTGGGTCCCCTATATATTAGGACAAGTACTAAAGGTGCACTGTGTAGCCACGTCTGGGTCCACTATATTTTAAGACAAGTACTAAAGGTGTACTGTGTAGCCACGTCTGGGTCCACTATATATTAGGACAAGTATTAAGAGTGCACTATGGAGCCACGTCTGGGTCCCCTATATATTAGGACAAGTACTAAGGCTGTACTGTGTAGCCACGTCTGGGTCCACTATATATTAAGACAAGTACTAAAGGTGTACTGTGTAGCCATGTCTGGGTCCACTATATATTAAGACAAGTACTAAGGGTGCACTATGTAGCCACGTCTGGGTCTACTATATATTAGAACAAGTACTAAGAGTGCACTGTGTAGCCATGTCTGGGCCCCCTATAGATTATGACACGTACTAAGAGTGTAATGTGTAGCCACGTCTGGGTCCAGTATATTTTAAGACATTTACTAAAGGTGTACTGTGTAGCCATCCCTGGGTCCACTATATTTTAAGACAATTACTAAAGGTGTACTGTGTAGCCATCCCTGGGTCCACTATATATTAAGACAAGTATTAAGGGTGCACTATGGAGCCACCTCTGTGTCCCCTATATATTAGGACAAGTACTAAAGGTGCACTGTGTAGCCATGTCTGGGTCCCCTATATATTAGGACAAGTACTAAAGGTGCACTGTGTAGCCACGTCTGGGTCCCCTATATATTAGGACAAGTACTAAAGGTGCACTGTGTAGCCATGTCTGGGTCCCCTATATATTAGGACAAGTACTAAGGCTGCACTGTGTAGCCACGTCTGGGTCCACTATATATTAAGACAAGTACTAAAGGTGTACTGTGTAGCCACGTCTGGGTCCACTATATATTAAGACAAGTACTAAGGGTGCACTGTGCAGCCACGTCTAGGTCCACTATATATTAGGACAAGTACTAAGAGTGCACTGTGAAGTCATGTCTGGGCCCCCTATAGATTATGACACGTACTAAGAGTGTAATGTGTAGCCACGTCTGGGTCCACTATATTTTAAGACATTTACTAAAGGTGTACTGTGTAGCCATCCCTGGGTCCACTATATTTTAAGACAAGTACTAAAGGTGTACTGTGTAGCCACGTCTGGGTCCACTATATATTAAGACAAGTATTAAGGGTGCACTATGGAGCCACGTCTGGGTCCCCTATATATTAGGACAAGTACTAAAGGTGCACTGTGTAGCCATGTCTGGGTCCCCTATATATTAGGACAAGTACTAAGGCTGTACTGTGTTGCCACGTCTGGGTCCACTATATATTCAGACAAGTACTAAAGGTGTACTGTGTAGCCACGTCTGGGTCCACTATATATTAAGACAAGTACTAAGGGTGTACTGTATAGCCAAATCTGGGTCCACTATATATGAAGAAAAGTACTAAGGCTGTACTGTGTAGCCACGTCTGGGTCCAGTATATATTAAGACAAGTATTAAGGATGCACTATGGAGCCACGTCTGGGTCTACTATACATTAAGACAAGTACTAAGGGTGCACTATGGAGCCACATCTGGGTCCCCTATATATTAGGACAAGTACTAAAGGTGCACTGTGTAGCCATGTCTGGGTCCCCTATATATTAGGACAAGTACTAAGGCTGTACTGTGTAGCCACGTCTGGGTCTACTATATTTTAAGACAAGTACTAAAGGTGTACTGTGTAGCCATCCATGGGTCCACTATATATTAAGACAAGTATTAAGGGTGCACTATGGAGCCACGTCTGGGTCCCCTATATATTAGGACAAGTACTAAGGCTGTACTGTATAGCCACGTCTGGGTCCACTATATTTTAAGACAAGTACTAAAGGTGTACTGTGTAGCCATCCCTGGGTCCACTATATATTAAGACAAGTATTAAGGGTGCACTATGGAGCCACCTCTGTGTCCCCTATATATTAGGACAAGTACTAAAGGTGCACTGTGTAGCCATGTCTGGGTCCCCTATATATTAGGACAAGTACTAAAGGTACACTGTGTAGCCACGTCTGGGTCCACTATATTTTAAGACAAGTACTAAAGGTGTACTGTGTAGCCACGTCGGGGTCCATTACATATTAAGACAAGTATTAAGGGTGCACTATGGAGCCACCTCTGTGTCCCCTATATATTAGGACAAGTACTAAAGGTGCACTGTGTAGCCATGTCTGGGTCCCCTATATATTAGGACAAGTACTAAAGGTGCACTGTGTAGCCATGTCTGGGTCCCCTATATATTAGGACAAGTACTAAGGCTGCACTGTGTAGCCACGTCTGGGTCCACTATATATTAAGACAAGTACTAAAGGTGTACTGTGTAGCCACGTCTGGGTCCACTATATATTAAGACAAGTACTAAGGGTGCACTATGTAGCCACGTCTGGGTCTACTATATATTAGAACAAGTACTAAGAGTGTACTGTGTAGCCAAATCTGGGTCCACTATATATTAAGAAAAGTACTAAGGCTGTACTGTGTAGCCACGTCTGGGTCCAGTATATATTAAGACAAGTATTAAGGATGCACTATGGAGCCACGTCTGGGTCTACTATACATTAAGACAAGTACTAAGGGTGCACTATGGAGCCACATCTGGGTCCCCTATATATTAGGACAAGTACTAAAGGTGCACTGTGTAGCCATGTCTGGGTCCCCTATATATTAGGACAAGTACTAAGGCTGTACTGTGTAGCCACGTCTGGGTCTACTATATTTTAAGACAAGTACTAAAGGTGTACCGTGTAGCCATCCCTGGGTCCACTATATATTAAGACAAGTATTAAGGGTGCACTATAGAGCCACGTCTGGGTCCCCTATATATTAGGACAAGTACTAAAGGTGCACTGTGTAGCCATGTCTGGGTCCCCTATATATTAGGACAAGTACTAAGGCTGCACTGTGTAGCCACGTCTGGGTCCACTATATATTAAGACAAGTACTAAAGGTGTACTGTGTAGCCACGTCTGGGTCCACTATATATTAAGACAAGTACTAAGGGTACACTATGTAGCCACGTCTGGGTCTACTATATATTAGAACAAGTACTAAGAGTGTACTGTGTAGCCAAATCTGGGTCCACTATATATTAAGAAAAGTACTAAGGCTGTACTGTGTAGCCACGTCTCGGTCCAGTATATATTAAGACAAGTATTAAGGATGCACTATGGAGCCACGTCTGGGTCTACTATACATTAAGACAAGTACTAAGGGTGCACTATGGAGCCACATCTGGGTCCCCTATATATTAGGACAAGTACTAAAGGTGCACTGTGTAGCCATGTCTGGGTCCCCTATATATTAGGACAAGTACTAAGGCTGTACTGTGTAGCCACGTCTGGGTCTACTATATTTTAAGACAAGTACTAAAGGTGTACTGTGTAGCCATCCCTGGGTCCACTATATATTAAGACAAGTATTAAGGGTGCACTATGGAGCCACGTCTGGGTCCCCTATATATTAGGACAAGTACTAAGGCTGTACTGTGTAGCCACGTCTGGGTCCACTATATTTTAAGACAAGTACTAAAGGTGTACTGTGTAGCCATCCCTGGGTCTAATATATATTAAGACAAGTATTAAGGGTGCACTATGTAGCCACGTCTGGGTCCCCTATATATTAGGACAAGTACTAAAGGTGCACTGTGTAGCCATGTCTGGGTCCCCTATATATTAGGACAAGTACTAAGGCTGTACTGTGTAGCCACGTCTGGGTCCACTATATATTAAGACAAGTACTAAGGGTGCACTATGTAGCCACGTCTGGGTCTACTATATATTAGAACAAGTACTAAGAGTGTACTGTGTAGCCACATCTGGGTCCATTTTATATTAAGAAAAGTATTAAGGCTGTACTGTGTAGCCACGTCTCGGTCCAGTATATATTAAGACAAGTATTAAAGATGCACTATGGAGCCACGTCTGGGTCTACTATACATTAAGACAAGTACTAAGGGTGAACTGTGTAGCCATGTCTGGGTCCACTTTATAGTAAGACAAGTACTAAGGGTGCATTGTGCAGCCACGTCTGGGTGCACTATATATTAGGACAAGTACTAAGGGTGCACTATGTAGCCACGTCTGGGTCCCCTATACATAAGGAGCAAAAAGTCACTTGAACTGCTTGGCACTCCAGAAAGGAGTCTATGAGTTAGAGGCATCTTATATGCAGGCAGCTCTCTATATTGTAGTTTATAGGAGTTATGAAATGCTGGGCTGTTACCTCGACATCCATCATCTACAATGCAGAGAGAGCCACATGCATTGTCTGCTCCTCTCCGGAGTGCTGACTGGGGAGGAAGGTGACCCCCATTCTCCCAACAGGTGGAAGTCCTGGAAGTGGAACTTACTTTGATATATTATGACATATACTTAGGATATACCATAAATGTCTCAGATGGGAACACCTTTCCAGCCCTTGGAAGTGGTTTAGTATGGCAATATGGCCCATCGGACCAGAAAAAGTTGTGCCCCCCTGCACTAAAGGTTTCTGGCCCCTTACCAACCACTATGGCTATGATATACTTTATTTGGGGTAATAAAGAGTCCAAGAACCTATTGCAGCATGTGCAGTTAGACCCCGGCTATGGGATGCAATGAGTTCCTCCCTAATCTAGGCAATATGACTGGAGGCAGGCAATGTATCTAATTAGAAACTAAGTGATATAGCTGAAGGCCAACCACAGACATGTTCTGGAGATTAGCATATTCATGACACAGTAATCATTAAGCATATCATTTGACTATTTATTCATTGTACTTGTAACATCTGTAGGACTTTGAGTGGTAATAAGGACATTCGCCATAAGGGAAGCGTGATAAGACGTACTGTGTCTATGAAGCCCGAGAAAGAAAATATGTGTCCATGAGAAGGTTACAAAGGCTTCACCGTTCCCAATGACAATGACCTTAGTATTTTCTAAAGAGAATAGCTCACAGTGTACAGAGTATATACATATATATACGGCATATACCACACTGATCAGCCATAACGTGAAAACCACTGAGAGGTGGGGGAATAATATCGATTATCTCATGACAATGAGGACTGTGAAGCAGTGGGATAGATTAGCAGCAAGTGACCAGTCAGTTCTTCAAGTTGAAGTAGGAAAATTGACAAGTGGGAGGATCTAACCCACAAATGTCAGATTATGATGTCTAGGTCATGGGGTCAGAGAATCTCGAAAAACGACAGGACTTGTGAGGTGTATATAGTGGTTAGTAGCTACCAAAAGTGATCCAAGAAGGGACAGCCGGTGAAACAGCAACAGAGTCGTGGACACTAAAGACTCAGTGATACATGTGGGGAGAACAGAGCAGCCACCAGGCCTGATCCCACAGAAGAGCGACAAATTACTCAAAAAGTTACAGCTGGCGATGATAGAAAGGTGTCCGTTCACACAGTGATTGCGTGAGGATCTGCGTTAGGCCAGTGGCACACGAAAGGGCTACTTTCGAATGTGGGAGCCCGCAGCGGAATCTGGCCCTGACTGCCGCCAATGATCCTGTGTACCTGCATTCCTCTGTATTGTGAATAGTCGCGACGGCTCACCATCCGTCATGCACAGTACAGATTTCTTTTTTTTTAAATCTGTGTTTTTCCCAGGCCGTCAATTGCAGATGGGCCACAGGTCAGACGGCTTCCATTGACTTCAATGAAAGTCGTCCGTGCGGAGTTTCCACGAAAATAGAACATGCTGTGATTTTTTCTACGCGAGTGGAAATCGCAATTCATTTCTGTGAGGGTGCAGGAAAAGCGATTTTGCATAGCATGTTCTAAACAGCATTTACTGCGGATCCACGGTGCGGACGTCGAACGTGGATTCCGGAATGCAAGTCCGTTCTGAGGAAATGAGATGTCACTTCTTAACGAGGAATAGCATTGGAAATACGACATATGGAGTTTGTTCATTACAAGGAGTAAATCTGCGTGGAATTCTGTGGATTTCTGCCATAGTACATGGAAAAATCCACGCTGGTGTCAGCCATGCAACATAGCATCACCGAAACGCGTTGCATTCAATACTCCAAGTTTTTATGTATTTCTTGTAATATATTAAATATCTATTGCTTTATACAACTACGGTTGTTTTGAAGCAATATATAGAAGAAAATGAAAGCGTGCTCACCTCCACTCCACCCGGACGGTATGGAGTCCTCTGCAGCAAACGATCACGGAGCTCAGGCCCAGGGGGTAATCAGCAAAAAGGTAGGCAAAGAAAAGACCTCTATAGGTTCCTATCCAAATAGGTTTCTTGTTGAGCGCAGAATTATTTCTACTCTTTCTTCTGAACATACCGAGACTTCCTGCCTAACATCAAATATGACAACCAAAGACCTAGCCAGGTGAGCGAAGTATTTTATAACCCTGAACCAACTACATACTGATAATGAAATAAGGGACAGGAGATTGTCGTGGGTGATGCTTGGATGGCCACCGCTTTTATTAAAAATGTAAAGGAACAGCTTCCTTCTTTTTTTGCACATAAACTTTAATTCTTCAATAACCAATTAGCGCATTGCCAACTGTATGCAGATAACACACAGTCATGTATATGGCTGAATAACTAGATTGCCCTTCAGTGGGAGAATTGCCCGCTGAGACATAAATCAAAGGGGTTTTCCTGAGAGTAGCTCCATTCTAGTGAATGGGACAAAGCTGTGATACCAGGCACAGCTGCTATACAATGAACGGCGCTGTGGAGCCTGGTATGGACTAAAGTGACTGTGCTGTTCACCTGACTGCTGCTGTCACTTCAATCAGCTGATCGACGAGGATCACAAGCGACGAACCCCCACCAATCAACTACTGATCAATAGTTTAGTGCGCTCCAGTCTCCGTTAACAGCTGCAGCCCTGCCCGATTGAGCGTTGATCTCTTAGTGTCTGCAGACCCTGCGGCTTCCGGTAAACCGGGCAGGACTGCAGCCATCAACAGACCCCTTTAATAGTATTTCTAACGCCAGTCTTAAAGTGAAGATTGTTGTAGTGAAAAGTGGCAAATTTACTAAGGGGCGCACGTCGCTTAATAGAACTGACACATCTGAAATTGTAATTGATGCCTGTGAAATCTACTGCTGAAAGACTGGTCGGCCATAGCTACATGCAACCCATGTGTTCAGATATGGCATCAGCAATCAGCTTGTAGGGGGTGGGGGACACCAGGCAAATGCAGACTGGGACCAACTGCCTCCTTTAGGTCCACCTGGCCAGAGGATCTTCTTCCTTTGTGAGGCTGCATCTTGCTGAGCTACATGAATCATCCTCCTCCTGGCTCTGGCTCCTCCCCTTTGCTGTTCTCAAGCACCGCCTTTAGCCCACTGACACCCTTACAACACAATCACTTAGTTCTGCCACTGTATTTATGTTATGAGCTTGGTTTTGGTATTGCATCTATGTCCTGAGGTTGGTTTGTGCTGTGTGTATGTTATGTGCTTGGTTCTGATGTTGCATTTATGAGCTTGGTTCTGGTATGGTATCTATGTGGCATGGTTGGTTCTGGTGTTGTATTTATGTTATGATCTTGGTTCTGATGTTGTATTTATGAGCTTGGTTTTGGTATGGTATCTATGTGGCATGGTTGGTTCTGATGTTGTATTTACGAGCTTAGTTCTGGTATTGTATCTATGTGGCATGGCTGGTTCTGGTGTTGTATTTATGTTACGATCTTGGTTCTTGTGTTGTATTGACGAGCTTGGTTCTGGTATGGTATCTATGTGGCACGGTTGCCTCTGGTGCTGTATTTATGTTATGATCTTGGTTCTTGTGCTGTATTGACGACCTTGGTTCTGGTATTGTATCTATGTGGCACGCCTGGTTCTGGTGGGGTATTTATGTTATGATCTTAGTTCTTGTGCTGTATTGATGAGTTTGGTTCTGGTATGGTATCTATGTGGCACGCCTGGTTCTGGTGTGGTATTTATGTTATGATCTTAGTTCTTGTGCTGTATTGATGAGCTTGGTTCTGGTATGGTATCTATGTGGCACAGTTGGTTCTGGTGTGGTATTTATGTTATGATCTTGGTTCTTCTGCTGTATTGACGAGCTTGGTTCTGGTATGGTATCTATGTGACACGGCTGGTTCTGGTATGGTAATTATGTTATGATCTTGGTTCTTGACCCTACAGTATGTAGCCCAGATGTTTTTGAAGGAGGTCCTGAATGTCAGTTTTCACTGAGGCTCAAGCACTATTTTAATGATGAACCAGCTAAATCAGGCTGAGTATAGCCATAGGTCCCGCCCAATGAGGAGAGCCTTGAAAACATACCGCTGTGCATTGTGGGATAATAATTATTTTTTAAAAACAACACGGAATCTAAATGGTAAGATAAATAAATAGTTTATCATAAAATATGTGATTATCACCAGTAAGCAGTGCGGCTGTTCTGCAGTCCATGGGGAATAGAACAGCTATTTAATGAATTATTGCAAAATCACCAACTTTGCATTTTCTGTGCATCTAAAAGTTTAAGAATTACAGTAATTAGGAACCGGAAAACCTAATGACGTTAATTTTCACTTTAATGCCCCAGATGTTCTGCTATTAATTGATAGAGCATATTTATTCGTAAATAAATGTATTCGCAGCGAAAATATGGGTAATCAGATTTGATGTGAACTTCTGTCTAAACGGTTTTCAGATCTTCAATCATACACAAATTTTCCGGAACATAATTACTATTTGCTGACTGCAAATTGCACTTTAATTGACAAATTGCTGTGTGTGTTGCTGCGGTGGGGACACGTGGCGCGTCGGCTTCCTAACTTTTTGATAGGTTGAGAAAACAGAACTGGGAGAAGTGTCAATAGCAAGTCTGCATGTTCGTGACGAGAATCAGGCCGGACGAGCCGGATCGCGAGGCGCGCTGATTAGGTAGGCTGACGGTAATTCACTATTCCTGTTTACACACAACTATTTCAGGCTGCATGTCAGATGCCTTATACGAAAACAACTATTACAGCTATTAGGATTGGGAAAGTCTTAAAAAAAAACAACAATAAACTATAAAAACGTACAGGCACATTATGTACAGAGTAGTTAGCGTACAGGAGAAATGACATGCAGAGATTTTATAAACACTTACTAAGAGCTGGTGCAGCATTTTTGGGCTGCCCTGTCTATGGGTGTTTTTGCATTGCATTACCTGCGGCAATAATACGGCAGTGCACGCCTTCCATAGCGTTGCTATAGAAAGTGCAGGCCCCCTCTCTGTCCACAAGTGGAGAATCATAGCGATTCTCCGCTTGCGGGCGGCAAATTGCAGCATGCTGAGAATTGCGGCGATTCTCCGCGGTGTGTCTGTCAGATAGGCTGACCAGATCCGTCTGCCGGCTCCTGCTCACGGGGCAGCGGCTCCTGCGGTGGAGATCCGCCATGGGATATCACAACGCCTGTGGACAGGCAGGCTTATTATGTTTATAATGGACTTAAAATAGTCCCTTTAAATAGTCATTGTTGTTGCAACCAAAAATTGTAAGTCACATTATTCATGAAAAACTAAATTTTCTGTCTGAAAAATCGGTCCAAAGTCATGGCCAATAGAGCCTCCCTTCCTTCTAATATGCTGTCCACTGCTTGTTGTCAAGTGATGCCTGTCTCTAGTAACAGACAGATCACAGGAAGTGAGGCAGTACTTAGCTGGCATAAGGGAGCTCCATGTAATACATACTGCCTGTTCATTCTGCGCTCCTCAGCTGCTACACTCCGTGCCTTGTGAACTAGTGTTCCACCTCTCCTCCCTCCGGTTTCATCCATGTACTGTAAGTAGTCATCAATCCTGATAAAGCCAGTAAATCCTGATACGGTTAGTCCTGATAAAGTCGGCTAAGCTTTGTCTGCCATTCATGTGCCATTACAGCAGCTCTCACAAGTTCTTCCTGTGATTACTGCCAACCTTCTGTATCTAGTAAGAGATACAATTGTGCTCTTGCTGATGGAGTTCTGTAGTCCTTAAAGGGGTTGTCTCGCGAAAGCAAGTGGGGGTATACACTTCTGTATGGCCATATTAATGCACTTTGTAATATACATCGTGCATTAAATATGAGTCATACAGAAGTTATTCACTTACCTTCCCTGCGCTGGCGTCCCCGTCTCCATGGCTCCGTCTAACTTCAGCGTCTAATCGCCCGATTAGACGCGCTTGCGCAGAAGGGTCTTCTGCCTTTGGCTCGGTTCGGCAGCAGCGGCGTCCTGGCTCCGCCCCCTTCTACGCGGCATTGCGTAGCTCCGCCCCATCACGTGTGCCGATTCCAGCCAATCATGAGGTTGGAATCGGCACACGTGATGGGGTGGAGCCACGCGTAGAAGGGGGCGAAGCCAGAACGCTGCTGCTGCCGAACCGAGCCGAAGACAGAAGACCCTTCTGCGCAAACGCGTCTAATCGGGCGATTAGACGCTGAAATTAGAAGGAGCCATGGAGACGGGGACGCTAGCAACGGAACAGGTAAGTGAATAACTTCTGTATGGCTCATATTTAATGCACGATGTATATTACAAAGTGCATTAATATGGCCATACAGAAGTGCTGAACCCCACTTGCTTTCGCGAGACAACCCCTTTAAGTCAACTGGTAGAAGATGAGGGCAGCCACTAATAGGGCTGTGGAGATGGTAAACTAAACCTCTAAGGCCTCATGCACACGGGGCATATTGCATTGCGGATCCCGCGCTTGTCAACAGACGTGGGCGATCCTCTACTCAATGTGCCCATTGACGTGTGTGGAGATTCCTCTCTCCACGCACACAAGTGGATTTTTTTTTGCTGTTATTTGTTGTTATGTGCCGAAATAAAATCACAGCATGCTCTATTTTCAGAGCAGGATACGCAGTCAATGGAAGCCGTCCCTGCCACGGCATTGAGCATTGCGGAAGTGTCGTGGATCTGCGTTACCACCTAGGCAACGGCGCAAATAAATCTGTACTGCGCATGTGCGCCGGAGCACCAGCGGCACATCCGCTCTACAGAAGAAAAAATCATCTGACAGGTATGCAGGGTCGCCGGCAGCGGGCACGGGAGGATTCCATGTGGGATTTCCCACACGGAATCCGTGCCCTAACTCTGACTCCTCAATTTTTCTGGACTCCCATTTCCTTCATATATGTATTTTAAGTGATACATTTACTGTATTAAAGAGAGAGAGAGAGAGAGAGAGAGAGGGGACATTTCAAGACTTTCCTAAATTCCTATGGAAGGAAATATGCAACAAATTCTGCATTGAATCCTGTGAGAGCTCCTGGCGCACTCTGACGGCCCCGGGACAATCTCTCTCGTTCATGTCTGTCTTCTCGCTCTCTTCGCTCAGTGAGGACAGACGGGGTTGCAGATCAGGGCAGCACTTATACTGGTCAAATGCAGGAGGCAACTAAGGGAAACGGAAGTGTCAGCCATAGCCATATTTGTCACTAGGCACCTAAGGGTAGGTGGCTAGGGTGACTATTTAGGCGGCATCCGCTGCCTAAAGGTCATCAATAGTAAAGGTCCCAGCGAACCCCTTGATTGGGGCATATTGAGTGCTTATGGCAGCATGAGCTGTGGACACGGCCCCGGTGCCGGCTTGTATTGTACTAGCGGAGCGCTCAGTCCCCTCGCCCGCTGTAAATGAGTGGATGGATTGTAACAGTGCCGTGGCTCTGGGGTACTTGCAGGAAAACAACAGCGGTCCATGTCCCAAATCACATTACTACACGATCTAAGGCGTAAGGGTTACATGTATTCATTTCAGTATTTCATGAAATGACACTTATACTTTAAAGGACAAAACCGTAATAACACGGACGAGTGCGATATAACTGGCCCTCTATTGCACTTGCTTCACACATGATTTTCAAGCATCTGCGATGCATTTTGCGCAAAAAACATACAATTTGCATTCCGATGTGCATGAAAAATCACTAGCGGTTCCAATAGTTGGAAAAAACGCATTGCACTTGATTTTTTTCGCACACCCTTAGGAAATAATGGGCTATTCTTAAACAGAATCGCCCCAATATAGGACATGCTGAGGTTTTTCAATGTCGCAGTATTGCTCTAAAGTATATAGATGGTATCCATGGGGACAGATGGTTATGTAGCTATCCTTGACCAGGTAGGATAATGTAGTTGTACAATGAGTGGCACTGATATAGCTAGTCATCACTCCTGACAGGACAATGAAGTTAAACAATGAGTGGTCCTCATGTATGAACTCAATATCCTTGGACACTTATGGGACATTTATACAAGATGATTATCGCTCAAAATGAGTTCAAACGAACTAATTTGAGCAATAATCATGCAGTGTTACACTGCACTGAATCACAGGCTTGTCAGAGTGTGTAAACGGTCCCCGCTCAGCGCTTCACAGGGAAGGTGAAGCACTTAGCGAGAAGCCTGTGATTCAGTGGCAAAGTCTTTCACTGGAAACGCTCTGCACGAGTGCTGACGACTAGAGATGAGCGAGCGTACTCGGAAAAGCACTACTCGCTCGAGTAATTTGCTTTATCCGAGTATCGCTGTGCTCGTCCCTGAAGATTGGGGTGCCGCTGCGGCTGACAGGTGAGTCGCAGCGGGGAGCGGGGCAGAGCAGGCGGGAGAGAGGGAGAGAAAGATCTCCCCTCCGTTCCTCCCCGCTCTCCCCTGCAGCTCCCCGCTCCGTGCCGGCACCCGAATCTTCAGGGACGAGCACAGCGATACTCGGATAAAGCAAATTACTCGAGTGAGTAGTGCTTTTTCGAGTACGCTCGCTTATCTCTACTGACGACCTTAGCAGTGATGTCAGTGCCCGTGCCGTCGTTTACCCGACTGTTGGCCCATGTAAAAGGGCAATTAGTGGTCAGATAGGATAATGCAACTCAACGAAAAGGGGGCTTCTTCCATATAGTCATCATTCTTGTCCACATAGGATAAAATTATATAGCTTGACATTGATGGGTCATTATGTAAGTAGTCCTCACTCTTGAGGCCCATTTAGACACAACGATAATCGCTCAAAAGATGTCGCTCAAGCGACTTTTGAGCGATCATCTTTGGGTCATTTACAGCGCAAGATGAGCGATCACCTTGGGCTGCCAGCAGAGGATGCAGAAGACATGCAGGGTGTCCCCACTTGTCTTCTGCATCCAGATGTTTTCTGCACGGAGCCTCTGGCTGTTATACAGCCAAGCATTCCGTGCCGGGTATGGAGAACAGAGCTGGACCGCTCTGTTCTTCATACTCAGCCTATTATCAGGGATGGGATACAGCTGAAACAATAGTATCAGCTGTATCCCGCTGTGAATCCCTGATAAGGCTCATCGTTGTCTTCCAGCACGCTAAAAAAAGACAACGATGAGTGAAAACTGCACGATATCAGTGCAGTTACACACAACGATTATCGCTCAAAAGACGGCTTTTGAGCGATAATCATTGTGTCTAAATGGGCCTTTGGACTGTCAGCAGCCAGTTCAGTTAAGGCCCATTTACACGGAGCGATGATTGCTCAAAAATCACTAAAAAGCGATCGTTTGAACGACAATCGTTGCGTCTAAACGTGCGACCATCAGGCACTTTTCAGGACCGCACGCTGAGTTCTCCGCGGGTAGCGCTGATAGCATTGTTTCAGCTATTTAACCTGTCGGGGGAACAAAGGAGCTGAAAGCAGATAATAACCATCTGGCTATTAACTGCATTCAGCTAAAGGCTTCATTTGTACGCTAATAAGCTAATAAGTAGCTGAGTAGCTACTTAATAGTTTATGCAAAATGATCACTCAAAGCTGTCACTCAAACGGTCATTTGAGCGGTTTTTGAGCGACCATCACTCTGTGTAAATGGGCCTTAGGTCTACTAGGACAATGACTGGCTCTGATGTATGTAGATATGTTGAGCTAGTGGGCAAGTAGAAAAATGTGACTGGACAGTAAAGGGCCCTCATGTATGTAGTCCTTATCCTTGACTAGGTAGAATAATGTACTCAGACAATGAGCAGCCCTGATATACAGTACGTAGTCATCATTCCCAATAGGACAATAAAGCTTGACAGTCTTTGGCCTTCATGTATGAAGTCAAATCATTCACAGTCAGTGGTCAGATAGGATAGTGCAGCTGGACGAGGGGTCTCCATGTAAAGTTGTCATTTTTAGTCAGCTAGTAAGCATTTCGGATGATGTAGGTGGATGAAAAGTGTTCTTTATGTATATGGTCATTATCCTTGGAGTGTAAGAGGCCATGTAGGATAATGTATGCCGACGGCCACTCACCACTCTAACGATTACCAGCTGGGGTGACACAGCTCCCCGCTGATAATCGCGCTGCTTCCACTGATCCCGGCGCACACTCTGACTTCAGTGTGCAGCCAGGATCCTCCTCCCCTGAGTCCCCTGCTCTTCAGTTCCACAGAAGATGACTCAGGGAGGAAGCGTGCCGGGCGCACACACTGACGTCAGTGTGCACCCGGGGATCAGCACGAGCAGAGGGGGAGCGACGCTGACAGCAGGGAGGAGGTAAGTATATGGGTTGGGGGGGGGAACTATTATTAGTGGAGGGGGTTAATGGTGGCTGCTTCGGGTGGGGGTTAATGGTGGCTGCTGGGGGGTTAATGGTGGCTGCAGAGGGGGTTAATATTGCTGCGGAGGGAGTTAATATTGCTGCTGGGGGGGGTTAATATTGCTGCTGCTGGGGGGTTAATATTGCTGCTGCTGGGGGGTTAATATTGCTGCTGGGGGGGTTAATAGTGCTGCTGCTGGGCGAGGGGTTAATAGTGCTGCTGCTGGGGGGGGGTTAATAGTGCTGCTGCTGGGGGGGTTAATAGTGCTGCTGCTGGGCGAGGGGTTGATAGTCCTGCTGCTGGGCAAGGGGTTAATAGTGCTGCTGCAGGGGGGGTTAATATTACTGAAGGGGATAATATTGCTGTGGGGTTATTGCTAATGAGGGGGTTAATATTACTGTGGGGTCGCTATTACTACTGGGGCCACTGTGGGGTACGCCGTTACTATTGGGCCCACTGTGGGGGTCGTTATTACTAATTGGGGCCACTATAAGATTCACTATTACTACTGCGATCACTATAAGGGTCTTTATTAGGGCTCGTTCACACGGGCGTAATCTTATTTTGGTCGCACAAGTACGCTGCATATTTGCACAATCAAAAATCGCTTATGCCTGCATATTTGGGCACGCAAAAAACAACGCAGATGGGCCCACTGAAATGGTGCGCAAATATGCAGTTAACACACAGGTTTCCTGCGCATTCACCACGTATTTGCGCGGCCCATTCACTTCAATGGCTCATCGGGGTGCGTAGTACGTAACAGAATAGGTCATGCTGTGTGAAAATATACATCATGTGAATGACTCATTGAAATCAATGGCTTCTATTCACTGCATATTATGTACACAAATACGCGTGTCTGAACAGGCCCTTACTATACTGTCTTACAATCGGCCCTTTGAAGGTCACCATAAGCCCAATGTGGGCCTCGGTGAAGTTTGACACCCCTGAGTTAGACTCTGAGTGTCCCTCTTCTATGTAGTAACAGAAACACACACTTCAACACTCATACACATTTAAAATTGCACAACTATTGTTTATATTAACCATCATGTAAATGCTAGGTTCTTGGCGCATATTTTGATCACAACATGTAGGCCCATCTGCGACGTCCAGGCGAACCTTATTGGATGGATTTTTAACTTTAAATAACACTTCTCTTTGGGCCAAAAGACTCCAAATGGACTCAGGGAAAGAAGGGTACCTGGCTATATACTCTCATTAAAGCAGCTGGGACAGATGAGTAAATGGAATGCAATGCAAAAGTGTAGGCAACTACTCCTCCACAAACGCACATGCAACAAATACCAAAAATCAGCACTACCAACAAGTAAATTAAATACAAAAGGTGCACGTAAACCTTAGCTGCAACAAATACATTAACAGAAACATGCCTCAGCACTAGAGATGAGCGAGCATGCTCACCCGAGCTTTAGCATACTCGAAAGTACTCGTCACTCGAGCGAGAACCACGAGGTGCTTGGGTAAATTTCAGGAGAGAGAGAAGAGAGAGAAAGAGAACCATCCCCTATGGCAAGCATGGGTCACTTTGAAAATTGCTCGAGTCTCCCATTGACTTCAATTGGGTTCGTTACTCGAACCGAGCTCTCGAGCATTACAAAAAGCTTGGCTCGAGTAACAGGCACCCGAGCATTTTGGTGCTCGCTCATCTCTACTCAGCACTCATATAAATGTAATTTTTTATATAAAATGCAAAATCTGTTTGCTTGTTTGTTTGTGTTGTTAGGGAAATCATTACGTATTTCTTAGTGTGTTTCATTGCCTGGTCCGAGTTATATGAGAAGTTGTGTACACAAATCACTGACAGATGACACAGCCTGTATCATCGGACAATGATGCTCTTCTGCGTTTATTACAAGGCAGACAATATATAAGTTCACTTATGTATCATCAGAAATACAAGCCCCTATGTAATCACAGGAACTCATGATTGGCTCTAGGTGCGGCGCATTACTACTAAATATGAGATTTCTAGGAAACTCATTCTGTATTCGTTCTAACTGCTCCTCTTTGAAGGGAGGGGGTCAGAACCCGCTATCTCTGGACATTATATGCTGGCTATTCACTAAGAAGGTAGATATATGAATATATATATGTATACACACGTGCTTGCCTAGGTTGCTGTAAGAAACATATACACAGTAGAATACATATATTAATACTATAACAGTGTTGTATACAAATCCACAGTTCTGGTCCAATTTGAGTGAAATTTTGCACGAGCGTTCTTCAGCACCAGGCGATGAATACTGGCATAGTTAAAAATTGAAAATTCACCGACTTCCCCTGTAATTTTTGTTGCCAATAACAACCAATCACAGCTGAGCTTTCATTTCTTATACTGCTGAGGTAAAATGAAAGCTGCTCTGCGATTGGTTGCTATTTCTTATACTGTTGCAGTCTTCCATAGACTACTTTGATAACCGTGCGTGAACGCGTTGCAGCTGTAAGAAAATTGCACGCCTTGCGCAGTTCAGCACCCTCTTTTTGGGTTTGCAAACTTTTCACATGTCAGCGACTTCGCCAGTAGTGTCCGCTGGTGGCCCTTATGTAGCAACTAATGAGATTGATGAACATTTCAGCTAAAAGAAATATTACAGAAGATGATGAAGAAGCAGGTAAGGTTAATGTGCCAATTGTGCAGCGCCTCATAATCGCATTTTTGACGAATTAATGATTTGGGACTGCTGCAAAGTGGTGTAGTGACATCAGTTATTATGTAGCAGAAGGAAATTACTTCGAAAGCCCAATTTTCAATAACGAATTAGTTGCTGTATTAGTTGCAGCCATGGCTTCCATACCTCATCTATGCAGTCAGTATCCTTAGGGTGCGTTCACACGAGCGTAGGTGTATTTACGTTCGCACGTGCGCAGCGTTTAATCGCCGAAAAGAACGTTTTTCGGCGATCATGAACAGAGCTAGAAAGCGTATTATCGTTTGTTCCTACTCTGCAAACTATCTTTTCGGCCATCGAATATGCGTTGGCACGTATTTCGGTCGCATATGTTCCGTTTTTTTTTCGGGTTGCCGTTTTTACGCGCCGTAAAATCGCCCGTGCGAACGAATACATTGGAAACCAATGCCTCAGATGGTCACGTTTATACGATTGGGCGCAAAAACGCGCCGTTTATGCGCTCGTGTGAACGCACCCTTAGATTGCTAGTCACCAGTTAGGATAATGCAGGTAGACCGAGTGTCCCTCATCTATGTAGTATTCAGCCTTAAATTGTGAATCATAGGCAGTCTGAACATGACCAGCTATAGATAATAGAATTGCTTGGTAGCCGCCTCTGCCCATATGCCAGGCAGAATAACATTTCTGCCAATAATTGGGTAATATACGAATCTGGTATTTAGCACAAGAGCTCACTCATGTTAAGATATAGAAGGAAAAAAAAAACTCCGAAAACATGTTGGAAATCATCCCACTGTGACCAACAAATCCTGTTTCCTGTTTGAAACTTCTTTTCTCTCAAGACATATCTGAGCGAGCCGCTATTATCATTTCTGATATACAAGCATTTTGAGTATAATTTATAGGTGGAGAGAGTCACAGATTTGAGATACCTGAACCTGACATTGAATTTCTACATAGCTGCGGGGGAATGGCTGGGTTATTGCAGGCTTCAAAAACGTTCCTCGGCATTGACTCTTCAGCGTAAGATCAACAGTACAGATTTAGGGTAAGAATCAGGAAGAAACATTTTTTTCCCTACTGTCACTTCTTATCGTGTTCTAAGGTGTTGACACCCACCTTAATTATGGCTACAATTGGTGTTGGTTTCAGTTTAGGTCTGTGACCGCTAATTCACCTTTTAAAAGGGTCTGTAAACAGCGAGTGATAAGATGGTATGTTAGGATGCAGAAGGCTGTCAAGGCTCCCAACAAGATGAAGGCATCCAGGTTTTCTGTCTAGTCAATAACTTTTTGTATCCAACTAGAAGCCCCAACCCGGTCAATCAAAAGGCAGCAGCAAAATACTTAAAGGAACCCTCCGGTCCTAGAGCAACAAAGATGGCCGAACCACTTCAGGAGGTTAAAACAGGCTGAACTAGATGGACGTTGTCTTCATTCAGCCTAACATGCTATGTTACTTCTCTCGCTACCTGATGCACATTGTGGATTAGTATGGATTGGTAGTCTGAAACGTTCCATGCTGCAATGACTGACCAGCACTGGTGTAGTTTTTTAGACTAATGTATACTGATACAGCGTGTGCATCAGGTGTGGCCATCTTTGTTTGTCTGGGCCCGGAGGGTTGTCTTAAGGCTGGGTTCTTTCTCATAGTAAATATTTTGCTGTTGAACCTACAAATCTACATGAAAATCTGCAATGGAAAATTCTGCGTGTGTTACAGACTGATTTCTTATGCATCTTGCTGTGGATTTCCTGCTGAATTCATCCCACTCATTGGATCCTTCAGCTTGTAGCATCAGGTAACACATTTGTCCGAGACTTTCATGAACCCTTTCCAATCCAATTTCCCCGCCCCCCCCCCCCCCCCCTCCTCAAGCTCTGATTTATTTTAGGTGGGAAAACGTGTTGTGAATTCCTTGGAATTACTCAACAGAAACACATAAAAATGATCTGATCTGTCGTGATGATTTTATTAGCAATTTTGGGAAAATTAAACGTGAGTTATGAGTGTTTCACATCGGGAAGATCGTTTATATTAATCCTGAAAGTATATGTAGATTAATATTACATACATTTATATAATAGAACTGTATTCATTTCTAATTTCTCTAATGATAGATATCTATTCATCCATCCATCTCTATAATAGAGTGCCACACAGAGGCATCCTATAACTGCATACAATGTATCTAGTATATGTTTCTAACATTATGTAGAGGAGAGCTCGGACATCAGAGTCCTCTTCTGCATATGTATATTACAGTATGCAGAGGACAGCTCATAGAATGGTTGGAAAGGACCTCCAGGGTCATCGGGTCCAACCCCCTGCTCAGTGCAGGATCACTAAATCATCCCAGACAGATATTTGTCCAGTCTTTGTTTGAACACTTCCATTGAAGGAGAACTCACCACCTCCTGTGGTAACCTGTTCCACTCATTGATCCCCCTCACTGTCTAATATTTAATTTGTGTCCCCTCCCTTTCAGTTTCATCCCATTGCTTCTAGTCTTTCCTTGTGCAGATGCGAATAAGGCTGATCCCTCTGCACTGTGACAGCCCTTCAGATATTTGTAGACTGCTATTAAGTCTCCTCTCACCCTTCTCTTCTGCAAGCTAAACATTCCCAGACCCTTTAATCGTTCCTCATAAGACATGATTTGCAGACCGCTCACCATCTTGGTAACTCTTCGCTGAACTTGCTCCAGTTTGTCTATGTCTTTTTTAAAGTGGGGTGCCCAGAACTGGACACAGTATTCCAGATGAGGTCTGACTAAGGAAGAGTAGAGGGGGATAATGATCTCACGTAATCTAGACTCTATGCTTCTCTTAATACATCCCAGAATTGTGATTACATTTTTTGCTGCTGCATCACACTGTTGACTCATGTTCAGTCTATGATCGATTAGTATACCTAAGTCTTTTTCACATGTGCTGCTGCTTAGCCCAATTCCTCCCATTCTGTATGTACTTTTGTCATTTTTCTACTATCTAGAGCCCTGCATTTCTCCTTGTTAAATACCATTCTGTTAGTCGCCGCCCACTGTGCAAGCTTTTCTAGATCTTTTTGAATTCTCTCGTCTCTTCTCTAGTGTTAGCTATCCCTCCTAGCTTTGTGTCATCAGCAGATTTGATCAGTTTCCCCTCAATTCCCCCCTCCAGCATATACACATATGCAGAAGAGAACTCTGATGTCTGAGCTCTCTTCTACATAGCGTTAGAAACGTGTGTCAGACCTCGCCTGACATAGGAGCTATACAAGGAAATCTCAATGTCGGATGAGGTCTGACAACGGATTGGAAAGGTTACTATGCTGTTGCACTCTATCATCTGAGGATGCCTTAATAAGTATTTTTACAGGTCATCTGGTCTAACTTGATGGATTTGTGTCTATTGTTTCGACCAGGCTATTTAACACATGCCTGTTGTACAGGTGGACACTAGGCTCAACGGACTTGGACTGTTAATAAATTTCCAGGACTCTTGCATTTGGGGACGCGAGCCTTCGTAGTAGAAACATTTCAAGTGGGTTTAGTATGTTGTATTTTCCTATAGACTATATTGGTCATAATGAAGTGTTGATCTTGCAAAAAGAACTGTGTGCTAAATCAGATGATCTGTGTTACTGTGCAAAGGGGCCGATTCTTGCCAAATATTATCAATATCCTTCTTAAAGGTATTGCAGTTATTCTGTGTTTCAGACTAAGTAATATTTCTAGGATTTAGATAGCCATAGCTAGCAATAGGGGGCGATTTAATTGCTTACTTGTTATTATACCATTACTTAAAGGGGTTGTCCCGCGCCGAAACGGGTTTTTTTTTTTTTTTTAAACCCCCCCCCCGTTCGGCGCGAGACAACCCCGATGCAGGGGTTAAAAAAACAACCCCCACAGCGCTTACCTGAATCCCGGCGGTCCGGCGTCTTCATACTCACCTGCTGAAGATGGCCGCCGGGATCCTCTGTCTCCATGGACCGCAGGGCTTCTGTGCGGTCCATTGCCGATTCCAGCCTCCTGATTGGCTGGAATCGGCACGTGACGGGGCGGAGCTACACGGAGCTACACGGAGCCCCATAGAGAAGAGGAGAAGACCCGGACTGCGCAAGCGCGGCTAATTTGGCCATCGGAGGGCGAAAATTAGTCGGCACCATGGAGACGAGGACGCTAGCAACGGAGCAGGTAAGTATAAAACTTTTTATAACTTCTGTATGGCTCATAATTAATGCACAATGTACATTACAAAGTGCATTAATATGGCCATACAGAAGTGTATAGACCCACTTGCTGCCTCGGGACAACCCCTTTAAGCACCAGACAATCGTCCCGTGTGAAAGAATCCTTACAGATGGCACATGCAATATGTACAGAATATAGGCTAGACTTTGGCTTCGGATCAACTGGAGAATACAACTGCACCGACTAGTTTATTGCAATTAAGGCATCTTGCAGAAGGTAGGTTGAAGGAGCACACATACAAAACATGCAATTAGTGAAACAAACCATAGCATAAAAGACGTTTCTGCTCTTGGAGCCTTTGACCAATGATACATATTACTGCTCTACAATACTGTAGCCAATTCTAAGAAAGTAAGTGTTCAGTACAATAAGGCCTGCATTGATCTGTGCATCGAGATACCAGTACATTTTGCTTTTATCACAAGTTTCATGGGTTTTCGCTTTACAAAAAAGGTCTAAAGTTGCATTGCCAGCAGGTAAGCAGTCTGATCATTCAGGCTTTCTCCCAAAGTGGTTGCGGTTTTTATTCCTCCACTGCTTTAGATAAACCACCTCCTTCCACACTTGCCGTACAGCTCCGCTGGGTGTCCTCTCCCCATTTCAACTCAATGAAAATATATATATATTTTTTCGTTTTACAAATATTTACTCTTGAGCACCAAATCCTCTCATTTCCTACTGCATCTTCGATGGCCCAGGATTCCTCAATGGTTAATACTGTTGCTTTGCAGCTAGGGTTCTAGGTTCCCAATCCGACCAGGGGATTCCCATCAAATCCTTCTGAAACCCAAAAACTAAGTTTATGGGGCTCCTAGGACAGGGACGCCGAGACTAGGGGAGCGATTTGTATACTCATCTAATTGCCCATTTCCTAACTGTCTGCCCACAAAGCCGCCGCTCAGTCCACTGTGCGGGCTCCTTCTCCTCACATGTACATACTATCCATAATGAGAGGACAGTGAGCATGTGCAGACGTAATTAGGAAGAAAAGTCTCTGCTTAATAGACTGAGTGGCAGCTTCACAGGCGGACAGAGAGAGAACAGGGATGTAGGCTAATATGCAAATCGCTCCTCCAGACGCTTTGTTCCGTTGTCCTAGGAGCCCCGTAAACTTAGTTTATTGGCCTCATAAGAACTGACGGACTCCCTTTAAACAATCTTTAGTCTTCTTAAATAAAATAACCTTGTGCATGGACTGAACCATCTCTATCATTCAATGAATGGACTTGGTGGCCATGGTTTTGCAAGCACTGTAGTAAGGATAAAGAGGAGCTATAAAAAATATATTGTGTGATCTTACACTAAAAGGTCTTGAACTTAAATGGGTTTTCCAGGAATAAGCTATTGTAGGGTGTCTGCTGCTGCCACTTCAGTCCTTACCTGGCACAATGCCGTATATTGTATGGCAGCTATGTCTGGTATAGAAGCTCAATCTAATTTACTTGAATGGGATTGAGCTTCTCTAAGGCCATGTGACTGATGAATGTGACATCTCATGCCTGAGATTAGTCTGATTGCCATTAGGGAGTCGGGAAGGAATTTTTCCCCCAAAAGGGCTAATTGGCTTCTGCTCTTGGGGTTTTTTTTGCCTTCCTCTGGATCAACAACACAGGAGGATAAATAGGCTGGACTAGATGGACATTGTCTTTATTCGGCCTTACATACTATGTTGCTATGAGAAGAGGCCGCAACGTTCAGCAGTGTGGAGAGCTATAGAAAGAAAAGACTGGTGGATAGGCACAACTCTGCAGAAAAGATGGTGGGATAGAAGGATGTGGTATCCAACGTCTCTTTTATGAAGTACGTTAAAAAACCAGGACAGGATACATGTTTCGGGGAGAACACCTTCTTCAGTCAAGCTGGGTGGGACATCACTGCTGGTACTAAGGGATAGGGGACCCAAAATTGCTGGTGGTGCCAGTGATGGAGCTGTAGACAGCAGGAGAAGTGGAGGATGACGCACCTCCGCAGTTCATTCACTCTTCAAAGCCCTTCCTAAGGCAATTTTGGTCTCTAGACATTCATCTGGGACCAAAGCCTCCGATGCCATTAGGTTTGCTACGTGCCTCTCCCTTTCTACTCCTCCTTATGGCAACGTTCAGCAGAACCTCGCAACCTCTTCAATCCGCTGATCAGTGCGGATTTCTAGCAGCAGACTCACATTGATCAACTATTGATGATTTATCATTTTATTGCCCCTTAAGTAGGTCAATGCTCAGCGTTGGTCCCAACTCATCCAAACACAGTAGAATGCCAGAAAAAAAAACATTTTAAAACCACAATTTACTAAAATATAGCATTTTATACAGGGTGTCTCAAAAACACGGAAACACGCAGGTAAATTGAAAAACAGTTTGGTAGACAGTGATGTAATTTACATGCAAGCTGGGAAAGGGTAAACCCGTTAGGCCATGCCAGCAACATGGTGGCCATTTTCTATGCCATTATTTTGGAATCAACTTATTTTTCAGTGGGAAGGTAGGTGTGTGATATATCACACCGGCAAAGAATTTCATCAGAAAAACAATGGTGTGCTTCATTTTAATGTAACTTTATTTGTTAACAAAGTGATTTTTCTTTATAACAGGCAATGTGAAGGAGGGCGTTATTTAAAGCGGGACGTGTTGAGATGTCAGGTGAACAAAGCACCCGTTATCATTTACCCCTTTACCCACCGCTTGGATCACATCTGCCAAACTGTTGTTTTTGACGGATGTTTCTATACTTTTGAGACTCCATGTTTCTTTAGTGTAGTTTGTGCATTAAACTCTACAAAGTCAATTATCATGTATCATTACAAAAGTGACTTTACTTTATAAAAATAAAAGCAAAAAATAAAAAAGGACTTTCTGTTAGATTTGCCCACAGGGCAGAACATAAGGATGATTCTCTGAGGTGAGAGGGTTACATGGACTTCACTTTTTGTGGAATCTTATAGGTAACTTGTATCTGGATAATTTGTAGCTTTTGCATCCACTATGAAATGAATGTAATGAAGTTTGCATATTCCTATAGAATTCTGAAATGTGTTTTATTCTAGAAGTTGTTTTTACAGAGTAGGATCAGCATTCAGAAATAACACAAGTTGGGTGAGTGATGAGAGCACAATTTCATCTCCCATAATTTGATACTCTCCTTTAATAAAGTGTACGAACCTAAGTCAGTATTTTGTAAGCCAAAACCAGGAGTGGAACATACAGAGAGAAAGTACAATGGAAAGAGTTGCATTTCTTCCGTATTTTCGACCAGCTGTTGGTTTTGGTTTTACAAAATACTGATTAAAAATAGTGAATTAAGCCCCCTGTCCACGGCCTTTGCGGAATATCGCCAGCGATATTCCGCCACGGGGGAGGAAGTGGGGCCGCTGCCAGTTCTCTGCGGTGAGCCTATCTGTCAGATAGGCTTACCATGGAGAATCGCGGCATGCCGCAATTTAGATCCCGCGAGCGGAAAATCGCTATGACTCTCTGCTCGTGGACGCCGCTTCTGTGCTTTACATAGCAACGCTATGGAAAGCGTTCACTGCGTTATCCGCGGCGGGATTATCGCCACGGGTAATGCAATGAACAATCGCCGGTGGACAGCCAACCTAAGCCCCAAAGATGAGGCCTACTTTTTCCAGCTGTTTCCACTGCTTTCTTTGTCACAAACCTGCATCTGACTGACACAGCTGCCTGCAGAAGGAGCCTCCCCCCACTGATATATTTGCAATACAAGACAAATAAAGTTAAATAAATAAAAGTTAAGGCCTACGCCTTCCATCTCGGCCCTTTGCATGCTAAAAATGTAAGAGATCATAAAAGGAGTTTATACGGGAGAATGTGCTGCCGGCAATAATATTTTGTTCCGCATAAAAGATACGTTCACCCAATGAACGAGCATTTACACGTTCAGACAGGCGGACTATCGGGCAATCAAATGTTCGGGCAGACGTTCATGCGCAATAATCGGTCTGTGTAAAAAGGCGTTTAAAGATGGCAAACCCTACAGCCAATGAGAGATGTTCAGCTGGTTGACCCTCCTTAGCAGGCTGTTTTAACGTTTTCCTTCCAAAAGCATATAGCGTAGATGTAACACTGATCCATAAACATTAGATGAATGTTGGCCGGACCTGCTGGTTTCAGTGGGACCATCTGACCATCTAATGTCTATGGGTGGCTCTTTGACTCTAGCCCGATGGCACACTTTGTGTGGAAGGAAGAGTCAGGCATGTTGGTTTATGGTGCTAATTTGAAGCGAGATCCTTAAAGCGAACCCATCACCTCAGAACTGCACCATAAACTAAGTCATGATGCTGTTTGCGCAGATGATGGGGAGCCAGGGAATGTATTTTATATACTCACCCGCTCCCCAGTTCCAACGCTGTCTGCTGGTGAAGTCCACGAACAGTCTGAAAATCTGACCACCATGCGCATGCAATCTCATAGAAGTATTGGGACAGCGGTTGAGTATAAAAATATACATCCCCCGACTCCAGAGGCGTAACTTGAAGCTTCTGGGCCCCAATGCAAAACCTGTAACAGGGCCCCCAACTATAAACTTGAACTTTATTCGAAGTACTGGGCTCCCTATATGGAGAAGAGGCCTTATGGGCCCCCTAAGGCTCCTGGGCCTGGGTACAACCGCATCCCCTGTATCCCCCATAGGTACGCCAGTGCCCGATTTCCTGAAAAGCATTATTACTTAGTTTATGGTGCTGTTCCGAGGGGACAGGTTCCCTTTAAGGATTCTATAAGAAGCTAAGAAGTTAAGTACACTGTATTCTCTCTACCCATACAGTCACACACCCAATGTAAACCCAAGAATATGAAAAAAAAAATCTCCATTAAAATCTATACATCCAAAAATATGAAGTAGCTGAGAATCAACTGTACATATAAGGCAATACACTATTAAAAACTCAAAAATAAGTATCTTCACTCATATTTATTGAAAAACTAATTAACGCCTTAACATAGACACCAGAAGGGATTCAATCTGATTACCCGCTCTATGACATTCATCCATCAGGATGCATCCTACCCATCATATCAAGAAAAAAACAAGTTCTAAGTGATTAGTGTTTCTGTTTTGGGAAGTTTTTCCCCATTAGCAGCAAATTACGCATGCATGTCTTCTGCCCTATTTCAAAATAAAAACTTGAGCCGACATCAACAGCCTTGGTGATAGTCAAGCTACCTGAAATGAAATGAAAGTGTAACGCATGCAAATACTCTCCCCTCGGGGGGTCGCTATATATTAATGTATTAGTTTGCCAACATTAAGATCAAAACGTAAAAAAGCAACAAATATATCCTAAAAAGTTTTTCGTCAGATTTTCTATTAATGATATGCAAGGAGCGGGGTATAAAACATTAATCGGTGTAAAGCCTTGATATGTCAATTGTAATATCTCCAGATCTGCTTACCTCCGTTTTCCTGTTTGAGATGAGCTTGCCTTGAGCGTTCTAGCCCCGAGATGATCTGCTCAAGATGGAAAAAAGGAAAAGGCAAAAAAGAAATGGAGAGAGAAAAAAAACTCAGGTTAACAGATGGATGAGGACCTTCGTCTGTTGCAGTAAGTTAAAAAACAGCCTAGAAAGGAAAACAGGATATCAAGGGTCGGAGATGGGAAGATTCAAAATAACAGAGGTGCAACTTCACGCCTGTAGGCCTGACCCGGCAACCCGTTAAATATGCAGCTGTGTACAAAATAAATAATAAAAGAAAAAACAGCAGAGTAAAATAATATATCTTTCTCATGTTTCAGGGGTTCGTTAGTGATTAATTAAAAAAAAGCTAAAGTTTCCAGAACATGCCTCCTTCTGCAAATTTCTAATTTTGATTACATCAAAATTCAAGTGACCCTCCAATCCAGTGACAACATTTCTTCCGGGACCGGTAAGCAATATTACCCGCCGTTGTCCCTTTCCGACATTCTGCTCTGGATCCGTCAATTTCCAGGGCCCCTTTTTGGTCCGCATTGGTTTCCAGACTAGCAGATGCAAACTTTACCAATGGGTGAATATTCAGGCACGAGCAAATATTTGGGGGTTCTCAACGCTCAGACAAAGCCCCACATGTTCGGGAAGGTTCCCAATTATACTAGCTCCATATAAAAGAGGTTTTCAAGCTGCATGGAAGAAGGTGCAGAGCTCGCATGAGAGCAGATGCTGCTGGTGGATTTAGCACATGGGCAAAGCAACAGCATAGGGTCATGGTGAAGGAGCAGCAGCGCTGCCATAGGGGCTGTTGGTGCAGCCCAGAATCAGAGAAGCAACAACGGAGCTGCAGGGGTTATCGAGCAAGACCAACTGTACAAAAGAGAGACTGTGACTGCACCATAGTGATAATGGTAGGCTGCGAGAGCAAGAGAGACAGTTTATCACCACGCTATTGAATTACAGGCCTAACCACTAAGGAGGAGAGTGAGGCTTGCATAGGTAAGGGATCGTAAGTGAGGCCGGCCTCAATAAAAACTGAACGTGTAGTGACTGTTAGGGACTACGTAAGGCCCTCAATTCACATATCATTCTGTAGTAAATTTTTGGCTCATACAGCTAAGCAAGGGACTGAGACTGGACTGAAAACAAGCCTGACACTTTGGGAACTTCTCATTATTTGCAAATTATTTGCTCATTGCAAACAGTTCTTTGGTCATTTACCAGTTGCTGTAAAAATACCGTTATATCAACAGTGTGCATTACTGGTGTTGTAATTACTGTATATACTCGAGTATTAGCCGACCGAGTATAAGCTGAATCAATAAGTTTTACCACAAAAAATTGGTAAAACTTATTGACTCAAGTATAAGCCTAGCTATACTCGAGTATATAGTAGGTAAAAAAAAAAAAAGCAATACTCACCTATCACCTGGCTTGCTTTTAAAATCCCCACCATCAGCGCTGTGATTGGATCGAGCACCGGCCAATCACAGCAGGAGTTCGATAAACCAATCACAGCCATTCAGAATTACATCACTGAATGGCTGTGATTGGTTTATCGAGTGCCGGCTGTGATTGGCCAGCGCTCGATCCAATCACAGTGCTGACGGCGGGGATTTCAAAAGCAAGCCAGGGAGAAGACTGCAGCAGCTGCCGCACTGCCGGGGACAGCATCGCGCCGGGGACACAGACGCCGGCTGATAGGTGAGTATTGAAGTTTTTTTTTTTAACTTACTCAAATATAAGCCAAAGGGGCGCTTTTTCAGCGCATTTTTTTGTGCTGAAAAGGTCGGCTTATACTCGAGTATATACGGTAATACCCATTATACTATATAATAGCAGTTATCACTTCTAGATACAATAGTAATATTTATGTAACGGATTCACAGAATTTATGTATTTTCTCAACTGTTTGCTAAACGTTTCCTCTTTAGCAGTTTATTAGTTATAATAAAAAATTATAATTTTGTTGCAACATTGTCTGCTTTGTATCCTGGTATCTTTGTCGCCTACCATCTACCGCAATATACTAGTGGTACATCAGTAGTCTAAGACGTTACCAGCTGCTTTAACTGGCCAGTATAGTGCCTCACAGTGTGCACCAGGCAGCGACATGAGTTGTCTTGCCATCTTGAAAACCAGAAGAGGGACTGAGAACTAGCGGATCAGAGGGAGAGAGCAGCAGGTAATAATGCTCCCCTATTCCAGTTCCGGGACAAGCAGAAAGTTGCTTCCAGTCCCTAAATGCAAGGCAAAAAGCAGTGGAGAGGGATATTGTTGGTTTATGCACATCTAATACACATGCCTCAGGTTCCATGACCCCAAACAAGCCATTATGCCTTGGTCAGAGCATTTGGATAAAAAGCTAGGGCAGCAAACTACTGAGGGAAAGCCTAGCTACGACTCTGATAAATGCTAACAGACAATAATACCCACCCAGCTTCAGTTCTTCCTCACTATAACCTTATAGAAGCTGAAGAGTCGCAAAGGTGTTGCCTACCGCTAAGTTTGAGGTTTAAAAGGCTCATTCGAGGCACAGTGAGGCAATAGAGGACTGTCCTTACATTCTGCTGCCAAAATTCCAAGAGTCATGTCCCACACTAGTTTTCGGCAATGGAGGACTACAGAGTTGGCACGCTATTACTTATTAAGGCACATCCAGTCTCTACAAATCGTTCCTTGTTAGGCTGTTGGTGGTTTGCTAGAGTTATATTCACATAGAGAGGCATTGGGGCAAGTGTGTAAAGATATCATTTGGCTTGGTTTTCTAATTGATTATGTATGATTTTGCAATAGTTTTCCCTCCAAAACTGTGTGAACATTGAAATTGATCGTTAATGATTGTGCGGTTTTGCAGGTATAACTTTTGTTTTCCTGCAAAATCACATAGTCACGTAAAGGGCTTGTCCCACTTCTAGCCATTTTGCTGCAGGCAGCAGACAGCTCTGTAAATTGCACAGTGGCCCAGCTTGGTACTGCAGGCTGACTCCCATTCACAATGGGACTCAGCCTGCAGTACCAACGCAAGCCACTGCACCCTGTACAGAGCTGTCTGCTTCCTGCAACAAAGCAGTTAGAAGTGGGAAAACACCTTTAATGATATATTAGAAAACCACAGCAAACTGTACCTCTGCGCGGTTCTTGGCCACATCTTAATTACCACAACACCACATTTGGACTTAACCTAATAGAACTCATATCCCCAGCATGTTAAGCGTCATCAGATTTCCCAATGAATACTGTAATTGCTACTGTGACAAACACAATCAAAACTGCTGTAACAATGTAGCAGTTTTCATTGTACTCAGCTGCTTCAGTGACAGATCTCATAAAATATATAATTCCTCTATGTCCTTTGATACTTTTGTTTTATTACCTGTTATTATGCAGCTGTTATGGGGCCATGGGAAGGGAGGAGGCGGCTAAAGCACGGCATGCCAGTCCCAATTCCCTTTTGCAGACTATGCAAATCTCTTCACAAAAGGTTGATGTATCACTGGCGAATTTGGTGTCACGAACAAATTGCCAACGCATCCGAGTCAATCGTCAAACATGCAATATATGGTTGGACCGTGTTCTCCAACGCCAAAGTTGCTCTATGCAGCAACTCTCTACACCGGCTATTAGGGGGGTACGTAATAGAGCAAAGCCCCTTCTATGACATCCATAGGGCCTGACATGGGTATCCTAATGGAAAGTCACATGCAAAGGTTTCCTACACCCGGAAAACTTCTTCTAATGGTTTGTTAGAAGCCCTAATGGTGCAGCTACACACTTCGCAACTGGAGGAAAGAACATCTCACAAATACATGCAGGTTCAGTCCCGTCTGCCAAGAAAACAATGCAAAAATGAGAAAAACAACAATTGAAGCCGTGTATGTTTGCAGCATTTATGGCTCTAGAAGCTTGAATTACAGGTGCAATTATGCATAATTTAAGGGTGGTGAGAAATTGCCACCACAAAACGTATCCACACCCGAGGTTTCTTTTTCCCTTTCTCTCCCTTTGTTAATTAAACGCTGAGAGGAGAGCTTAAGGGCTTTATGAAACATCCCACACCTCGGGTGTGTGAAAAAATGGTTACACCCAAGCAACATTCATGTTTTATTAATTTCATAGGCAGAATTTTTTTTTTTTATTACGCTGCCTGTGGAATATTACATATACACATCTATCTATATCTGCAGATATACATATGGCTGAGAGTCTGACAAAAGCCTCCCAGGCGTCTTGCTACAAGACAGAACTCAAACATTTGATTGGTAGCCACAAACAACAATAAACCTGTTCTAACTATAAAGACGTAATGGTTGATCATCAGGAAGATCATAAACCCAACAGCATCTGTAAATCAGGGTGCGATGTATACTGGCCAAGCGTTATATGCGAAGTAGTGCAGTTGTTATGTGAAATATGACTCAGGAAGGGCTGTTTAGACTACAGAGAAACTTTATATCCGTGTTGGAATTCTTCTGCGGCTGTGCGTTACTGTGACGGGGGATATGCTTTGTGGTATACCACTGTTTCAGATATGTCTGTATGTAATGAACACTGTCTTTTTAATAGGGGAAAAGGGGAAGGGGAGTGTCGGGGGCTGAGCGGAAAATCACCAACCGAAAGGTGGGCAGAGCGTTGTGACAAGACATGTGCAGAGTATTTCCTGACTAGTATGTATATGTAGAGCCATATTTGCCCAGCAGGCAGTAACTTGAAACCAGAGCACCACTGCTGCAAAAGTTGCCGGGAACCAGCTGCTCCCGCGTGCTCCCCTGTCATAGATCTTTGGAATGAACTCAAACCCGTTCACCGATAGGTTGGAAAAGGCCATGTGGTACAGACCTGGGTTAGAGACTCCTCTGGTCAACCGGAATATTGCACAGGTGAAGTCTGTACCGATATGTATAACCGGGAAATTAGGAATTGGTATTGTATACTACCGGCAAAAAAATAAGGACTGGATTGCTTGTTACTGGCCCATGAACGGGCATTTGTTCTTGGTGGATTCAGTTATTCTCGTTATTAGGGCTTAATCAAATGGGCGAGATTTTGTCCTGCTATGCGGTCATGATAATCACGGGACGGGGCAAAACCATTGATTTCAATGTTTTCGTTTTCACTGGCGGTATTTTCGGGCGTTCTAACTACACTTAGGCCTTGCCCTATCCTTCTCGTACGTGGTTAGGCAGCACCTATATTCACACTTTTTTTTCAAACTCACGTGGAATAGTGCAGAGCTCGAGAGGTTAAAAAAAAAAAGATTTTTCCTTTGTTCATGCACAACTACGTTACGTAGCGGCAAGTGTAGTTGCACATACGCCCATGTAAAGAACCCACTAAAAAGTATTTTCTGAGCAGCAATGTCCAGTCCAGGATCCTTTATCACGTTTCCCTGGAGTCTGCAGAACGCTGGCACACCCCTGGTCTACTATAAATCAAGGCCTTCCCCCAAACCAGTATGGCCAGAACCAGACCACTAAGCCTTATTGGCACCTGCCCCACCTATGTAGACTGGGAGACAATGGTGACCCTACAGTAGTTAGGCCTATCTCTCCCGAAGGAGCTGCCTACCACTTACCAATGTGCCGTGTTACTAAGAAGTGAATGAAGTCACTGCACTTGTTCAGAGACCAGTCTACAAAGGCAGGAGTCGATATTCACAAGCTGCTGCAGCCAGTGGTAATTTGGAAAGTTCTAGAGACCAAATGATCTATTGGAAATCTTGAACCACAGAACCCATTTATACAAAGGTGTGCTGCAAACCAAACAGTTAAATGGGTCATTCTACCAAAGCAACTTATCACCTATCCACAGGAAAGGCAATGTGGTAAGTGCCTGATCTCTGGAAGTCCCACCTCTGAAACCTCCAATCAACCACGAGAACGGGGGTTTCCAAGTCGCCAATTTGAATGAAGCAGAGGTCACATGGGTGCACTGGTACTCCGTTTGCTCCCTATAGGATTGATGGAGATAGCAGAGTACAGTGTTCCGCTAGCTTCATCAATGAATGAAATAGTAGTGTGCATGTGTGGCAACCGCTCCATTCAAATGGAGGTCTCAGAACCCAGTTCCTGTGATTGGTGGAGGTTTAAGAGGCGGGCCTCCAGTTGTCAAATACATATAGGCGATAGGTTGTTATGATGGGATAATACTTTAAATGGAAAAAGTATTACTTCCCGCAACTACCCCTAGGACGGAGCTTGCAATATATTCTTTTATTATAGGGTTCCATGTAAAACTGCATGTAGCGCCTCCTAGCGGTGGTCAAAGACAGCCAGAATTTGTCATTTAAAGTGTACCTGACTTTTCAGTATAAACTGTGTGTGTGTAAGAGGGGAACAACACTCTTTCTGGACATTATATAATTTATATCCTGTATTCTCCCCTCTGCAGGGTGTTGGAGGAGCTACTGCTGTGCTGGGTCCTATAGATTGTACACACAGAACTGCAGAGATTCTGCTTTCTTACTGTCTGTTACACACAGACACAAACTGATCATGTAGGAGTATATAGCAAACTGTAGCAGAGTAGATGTGTATAAACAATAGCAGATATCTCAGCATTAGCTCCAGGAACCACTTCTGTGCGTGTCTCTACCTCCCCCTCTTTTCCTTCCTCTCTGCATACAGTTCAATGAGTAGGATGACACATCTCTCCTCTCTACTGTGCTTCTCTAAAAAAATAAGACACTGCCTTATTTTAATTTTTGCCCCAAAAGAGGCGCAGTGTCTTGTTTTCGGGAGGTGTCTTAATACTAACCTAGCAGGCGGTGTTCGGGTCCCTCACACTGGGCTGCGGTGCCCCGGCAGGCTCACGTGTAGTCCTCAGCACTGAGCGAGCATTCTGTTTCTGGTAACGGGGCTTGAATACCCCGCCTCCAGCAAGAGATTGCTGTGATTGGATCACGAGCACTGTGGCTCAGCCAATCAGAGATGGTGCTGGATGAACCAATCACAGCCATTCAATGATGTAATTCACTGAATGGCTGTGATTGGTTCATCGTGCCGGCTCTGATTGGCTAAGCCACTGCGCTTGTGATCTAATCACAGCGCTGATGACTACACGGAAGACTGCCGGAGCGCCGCAGCCCAGCATTAGGGACCCGAACGCTGCCTGCTAGGTGAGTAGTTTTCTTTTCCTGTAGTGTAGCTAGGGCTTATTTTGGAAGGGGGGAGGCTTATATTTCAAGCCCCCTCTACCCCCCCCCCCCCCCCCACAAAAAAAAATTAAATAAATAAAAATCAGGGTAAAGCTTATTATCGGAGTAGGTCTTATTTTTGGAGAAACATGGTAGCATCCCCTGTCAATCATGTGAGAGCAGACAGTTGACAGCAAGTTAGGGAGAAGAGAGACAGCATTTTAGATGGATTTTTCAGCACAAAAATGTTATTTTAGCTAAATAAGGTTGTAGACAGGCTGATCAAGAGCAATTCATATTCTTTTTAATCTGACTATACAGGGGATTGGGGCTCTGTACAAAAAACAAAGCTCCAGCTACTTAGTTATATTAGAAACTTTATCAGAATAGAATTGTTGTCCTATTTAGATGAAAAAAACCTATGCTTTTTATAGGGACCTTATAGGGGTCTTCCCATGACCTAAAATTGCTTCAGGACCACTCTGTCCTTCCTGGTTACTTCTGACCAGGACATGTGACTGCTTCAGCCAATCACGGGCTATAGAAGGTCACTGCTGTGCCTAGTGATTGGCTGTAACAGTCATATGTCCTGGTCAGCAGCAACCAAGAAGGACGGAGTAGTCGTGAAGCCAGTTTAAGTCAGGGGAAAACTCCTTTACTAAAACAAGTTTGGGATTGCATAAAGAGCAGTTCCATTTAAAAGCAAGAATGCTTTGCTGAAACTATAAAGAACTATGGGAGGTTTCAAACTTCCTCCTGTCATACTGTACATGGAACCGGTCTAGCAGGGGTGGAAAATGTGAAATCCTCAGCAGCTTTTCTGCTAACGATTCGTATAATATTAGGGAATGGCTACTTAGGTCATTTTCTAATGTAGTAAATTTAATATTGGAGATACTTTCATTGATTAATGTTACAAAGAATAGATGGGCACCGATTGAAACATGGAAACAGATGATATCATAAGGCTGGGTTCACACGGGACGCAATTGTGGAATTTCCGCCCGCGGTTCCTAATCCTGGGATTAGCCAGCCATGTGGACGAGATTTTGAAAAAAATTTCTTCCCCGGGGCGGCCAATTCGAGCACGGAATTCAATTCTGCGGCATGTCAATTCTTTTTTTTCCCGTTGCGGCCTCACTCCTCTCTACGGGGAGAGAAAGACGCAGCAGAATGTTGGTGGCCGAACTGCTCCAAAACCTGCTGTGAAATGCCGCGGGTTTTGAAGCTGTGGCTCTACAGCAGAAATCTTGCGGTTTTCGGTGCGGCCAAGCCGCGAGATTCCTGCCCTGCGTGAACCCAGCCTAGTAGTATATAGGAAAGGATTAATAGACAGACAGATGTTTAACTCAATTGTAATTTTTACTAATTGCATTGAGTTTACTTTACATCGGCCACAAACATATTGAGATATCGTGAAGTGGACGGTGCTTAGTGGGGGGCTGGGGGGGTCAGGCTTCCACTCAGTCCTGTTACCGCTAATAAATCTATTCCATGCAGCACCAACAACACATTGCTCAAGTATGCCTTCACTTCACAGCTGTAACAAAGTGAAGAGGAGGGAAAAAAAATCACACACAATTAGTGTGACTCATTACAGATCACATTGCAAATAGCAGCGCTAAGCAGATACATAGTGACTTGTGGAGACTGCCATTATTAAGATTTCACAAGCATGCTCGAGTAAAAGCAACATTGCTGAGAACATGACTGTTACTTCACGATGTTTGCCACCTGTAATATTTACTGGGAGAGAGACGGGGAACGTAACCGTAAATGTATCCAGGTAGAAGCGGAGATCGATCTGTTCATCTATGGTCATCGGTTAAAGATCATTGTCACTTTACACAAAACATTACTTAGTAAAGTCATTCCTGGCCCTCTGGCTTTTTTAATTTTTATTTTAGAGATACCCATTTCTGAGAATAGTAGCAGATACTGATTGACAACCAATCTGGTCACAGCGATTTGGAGAATCTCTCTTTTTGTTTTTAGAAGGATCCCTTAATCTTAAACCAATCATAATGCGTCCTGCCGCTCTGAATCCCAGCGATCAGTGCTCCCATTGAAAACAATGGCCTGCCTACGCAAGGGCTCCTTCATACGAGCGTATGCGTTGTTGCGGTCGCCGCCGTTAAATCGTGTGAATCATGAAACGGCTGGGTCGACGTATTCGTGAAAAAATACACCGCAGCCCGGAAGTCCCTCGCTCAGCATAATCCTCGGAATGACTTCAAATGCCCCTGTTGATCAGCTTTTAGTCAGACTGGTGCACTTGTGTACTGAACTAAATTCCACAGGAAGCAGACAGCTCCGTTCTTACTACAGTGGCCAGGCTTGCTATTGCAGGCCAAGTTTCCATAAAAATGAATGGGAACCTTGCCTGCCTTACCAAGTCTGGCCACTACAGTAAGAACGGAGCTGTCTGCTTCCTGCAAAAATCAGCTCAGCCTAGCAAAAAGCTGAACAACAGGAGTCTGGGCAACAAACCCCGCTGATTATTGGTGACTTATTCTGAGCATAGGTCATCAATATTGTGCAACGAACAACCCTTTTAAATCACAGACACCGCCAGAGGAGGTTCATTAGACAACAAAAGAATCGCGCGTTGCAACTCAGTGTGCCTGAGCCTTCTTTACCCTAACATCATCTGTCGACGAAAAGTTGGTGGGCCCCTATCCACACAAGATAATCAACTGATCCTGCTAAAATCAGTGCGTTCATCCAACTTTTCTCTCTTTGGAAAGTTTTACCTTAATTAAAATGCATCACTGGCAGATGGGAATCTAGCTTCAGACATACTGGGAAAATATGGCAAGTGCGCCATATGTAAATTGTATGGTTGCCATTTTTTCTACAAGTCTTCCTCATGACCAACATTTTTTTTATTCTGTGGGTGTGATTTAATTTGTCGCTAAGACCAAATGGAACAAAGCATTCTATACCTGAAACCTGCTGAACCTCCTGCTCGTTGCGCGTTTGTAACGGGGGGCTGGAGGTACCAAGGTCTATGTAACATTTTAACGAATCTGAAGGCTGTCACAAAATAAATTTGCGCCATTTCTGCTGATAAAAGTTTTGGAGGCAAAATGAAACTTTTTATAAAATGTGTCCTATTGAGGGGTCTTTAGACAAATAAACGCAGAAATAAATAAAAATGTCTGAAATTAAAAATAGTTACAATTTCTGACAACACCAACAATTACAAAAATGTAGTTTTCAATTTACCAAAAATTAAATACAATTTTTTTTCCCCCTCCCCGTGCCAATATCACATTATCCAAGCCAAATCCAACCTCAGCAAACTGTCATATGTCGGAAAAATGCAAGGAGTGCGGTGAACGGTATTTTCCTATTGATATTTACTTCTGTTTTTTGTTTTTTTTTAATGATGTGATGTAAAATGAACTGGCATTCTTCAGCATCACCCTTGGCTTTATGTCAGCTATTGGTTTGTCTCAGTCAATCAATGCCACATCTGCCGCGCTGAGCTGCCATTCACCAGTAGGGGGCACTGCAATGATTTTATCTTAGGGCACAAAAGGAAACTAGTTGATTAAAACAGTTTATTAGCCAGAAAAAAAAGGCTAAGTAAATTAGCCAAAAGTAGGAGCCCTGTACGATTAACCAAGGTTTAATGTATTTATGAGACAGACAGCACTTCCTTTGATACTTAAGGGGTGTTTTTTTTATATTATTTCATCAAATTTTTAGCATGAAAAGATAAAAAAAAAATCTAAGGCGGGGGGGGGGTTATAGTAGACGATATGAGGAATTGGCGCTGTCACGCGATGAGATACCTTAGAAATGCTGCACATTCTCATAGATCTGATTCATCTGTCCTTTGTACAATGATCACAAGCTGAGAAAGAGTTGATTAATTGATGTTGCAAACGGGGGAAGAAAGACAGACACTAAAAATTGCTACAAGGTTATCATAACAATATAGAATCACATCTATGTCTGTTTTCTCTAATTTTCACCTGCATTGATATCTGAAGGAGGGAACCAATGGGGTGCGATTAGGGAGTAAAAAATAAGGCAGCATTGGTCATTTAGTTGGTAATCACGTCCGCTACATAGTGTCCCAGTAACATACGCTATGCTGACAAAACTCCTGGGAGACACATAAAAAATGATGAAATTCGATTTTTTTCACATTTTTCAAGGTGTTGGGCCACCTTCAGCCTTAATGACTGCAGTAACCCTCCGCGGTATACTTTCCACTAAATTCTGATAGACATGTCGAGGGATTTGCCTCCATTCCCCAAGGAGAACTTCAGATGAAGTTTGGAGACGTTTCACTCCTCAAACCAAACCACAACACTGTGTGCTGTAGGACATGGCGCTTGGTCATGTTGGTGGAGACACGGAGCTGTACCAATGTATTGCCACAGGGTAGGTGATGCCACATTATCCGGAATGTCTCTGTACCCACTGGCATTGAGGGTTGACTTTACTATAACTAATGGCCCCAGTCCTTCCCAGCAGAAGCCCCCCACACCATAACAGAACCTCCTACATACTCCACTGTTGGGACAATGCAAAGATGTAGAAACGGCTCTCCAGGCAACCGCCATACCCAAGTGTGGCCATCCGATCGGGAGATGGTGTCCTGTGATTCAGCTCCACTACACTTGCTATCACTCATACACAGTCCAAGAACGACGCTCTGAGCTCATTCCCAGGCACCGCTATGCATTCACTGCTGTGATGCTGGGCTTGTGTGCAGCCACTTGGCCATGTCTACTCTTAGGATGCAGCTCTTTACGCATGGTTCTGGTGCTAATGGCTGCTCCTATGGCCTGTGAGACCTACTGAGGAAGGGTTTCAGCAGATGATGTGTGTGATGCCTTCACAGCTTGCCCCTACAGAAACATTGTTCCATCTCCCATTTGCATATTCAATTTGCCAGAGGAGCATGCATGGCCTTATAAGTCTCCTCCCATCTACTAGATGCTCTACTCAAGGAGAAACGACCCATTCTGATGCACATCATAGACCTCTCATCCAGCCAGCCAACACCCCACTATGCACTGATGAAACCCTGAAACGGCCCGTCTGTACGTGGTTATTTTATGCCATATGAATGCGAACTAAGCGGAGAATTATTAAAACCAATGCAACAGAAGAATGGAGAAGTTGTAACAAGAAGTAAGGGCCCTTTTACACGGGACAAATGTCGGGCAAACGATGCCCGACACTCATCCCGTGTATACTCGATCCCATGCTGTTACACAGGACTGAGGATCGCTGGATCGTTCACAGCGTGGCCGGCAGTTGTTCAGTACTGAACAGCTGCTGTTTACACTGAACGGTGTCGTTCGGTTTTCAAGCATGCTGAAAGCTTAACGACTGGACGACTCTTGTCCAGTCTCTGCATGCATTTATAAGGGACGACTATTGTTCAAAATCCCATGGGAGCGCGAGGATTTGAACAACTACCAACAATAATCGTCCCATGTAAAATGGCGTCAAGATCTTTTATTTTCAAACGGGCTTCTAAAAAAATGAAAGCTCAAACCTGGTTTTGATGAGTGGCTTTCTTAGCACTAGTCTTCAAGGAGTTTTCCAGGAAGATACTATTGATGACCTATAGTCTGTATAGGTCATCAATAGTTGATTGGCTGGGGTTTGTCGATTGGGATCCCTGGTAATTTGGCACCCACTGTCAGCACTGCTACACACAGGAATATGGAGCGGAAGCTGCTGCTCTGACTTCAATGTAGTGGCCGGCGCTTGTAACTACAGGCATAGTTCCCATTGATATGAACGAGAGCCGTGCCTGCAGTTACAAGCTCTGGCCACTACACCAAGGTCTCAGCAGAAGCTTTCGCTCCGATCCCTGTGCATAGTGGTGCTGACAGCAGGTGCCTGTTGAGCTGATTGGTCAGGGTCCTGAGCAGTGAACCCCAGCAGATCAGCTATTGATGACCTATCCTTAGGTTCTATTTTTCTGGAAAAAAAAACTTTAATAAGGGCTCATACCCACGAGTGTCGCAGGATATGCCTACGGATTTACACCGCAGGAGTAGCACGATATTAAACAAAGAAGTGCCTGCGAGTGATCGCGGAATTCCGCGGTCTCCATTAATGCTATGTTAATGGAGACCTCCTGCGGCGTAAATCCGCGGCAAATAGAACATGCCACGATTCATTTCCCGCTGCAGAAATCCACGGTAGAATTCAGCATGTGAGCATTGGCAGGCAGAAAGCTATTAGGTTCAATAGAACCTAATAGCTGCAGAATTCACGCACGGATTTCTACTGCGGGGAAAGCGGTAGAAATCCATTCGTGGGCATTCACCCTTAATCTTCCCCTAATTCTATTAGAAAGTTGCAGAAGTTTAGATAACAAATAATCCTAATTCCGTGTACAAGCAATTAGAAGCCCCAATAGATATTTCAAGAAGTTACAATTTTTGTTTTATCTTTAACTACATTGTGTCGCTCTTGCTGGTGGACAGATCGCAAAAGAACAACCATGTTGGCCATTAAATCTTATTATTGGATGTATGGAACAAGAATATTTGCACGGTTTCTGGCCTTTTTAAATAGGCACATGAGATTATTAATTTACCTTCCATATAAATGGACTCCAAATTATAACCCAGAGATGAAAGGGAAAAATACTTTGCTTCGGCATCTTGTCAGGATGGTAAAGAAACCTACAGTGTGGCACCATCTAGTGGTCAGGTGAGGAAGTAGAAATCAGATGCAAAAGTGATATGGACTCATCAGCATCAGTCATCATACACTGCTGTGCCTAAAGTCCTAGGATAGCAGTATGCAGATTAATTATGAAGTGGCATTACCTCAGGTGACACTCGGGGCGCCAGCACTTGTATAAGTTGTGGGGTGTTATCTTGTGAGTGAGGCTGAACACCGGCCAGCGGGCTCATGGTATCGATCCATAGTCCCACGTGTCTACCAACAAAACATCATAAAGTACATTACCACCCACCGTGCACAGCGTAGTGGCCGTCCACATGGGCTTAATGATAACGACTGGCAGTGTTTGGCTAGAATTGTCCCTGGAGCACAATCAATATTCAATGCAGTTACCCCCATATGTATATCCCGCAGGTCAGTACAGCGTTCTCTACCTTATATGGGATATGGGAGCAGAAGACCCACCAGAGGACTTTGTTAGTACCCCAACCACCAGACACAGCGCCTCACCTGGGTTCGTGAAGTTGTTAACTGGACCCTGATGAGTCACAGTACCAATTGTTTTGGGCTGATGATAGGGTTCATGCGTGGCACAGATCCCATGAGGCCGACCCCAGTTATCAACAAGGCAGGCTGGTAGTGGTTCCATACTGGTGTGGGGTGTGCGCTCATGCTATGGATTGGGTACATGGTCCTCCTAAACACGTCATTGATGGTGCGCTTGAAGTTTCACTGCTTGGTGGATATTTGCAGCTCTCCATGGATTTCGGGTGCCCTCGGAATCATGCTATTTTCAAGCCGGCACCGTGCCATCGGGCCAAGTTGTCCAGAATTGGTTTCAGAAGCATTCTGGGGAGTTCCGTTCACCCGACATGAGCATTTATGGGATGTGGTGAAGATGTCCATTCACATCCGAGATCCTTCACCTACAAATACCACAAAGTTGTGTGTGGCTATCCAGATCGCACGGCTCAACATCCTTCCAATTGTCTTCTGTCCACTTGTGGAATTGATGTCACATCAAGTTGCTGCACTTTGCCGGGATAGAGGAGGTCCTATATGATATTAGTTCCTGTCCCATGACTTTTGGCATGTCATCATCTCAAGATACAGAAGCTCTAAAACGGAAAACATATTGTTACACACACTTCATAACAAAAGTCCAACATCAGACAATCTGGAAGTCCCATTTGGCCTAGTATATGGGGAAAAAAACATTCATTGTTTGCAATAGGACAGTAATTACATTCTAAAACATATACTAGATCACTCTTCCTCCACTCATAGGGGTAGCAAATGCAGTAACAGAAGCATATTAGGAATTTGCTGTCTGCTTTGACCCAGTGCATCAGAATCTCAGAGACTCATGAAAAGTGAACCAACTCCTGCGAGACTACAACTCTCAGCATGACTAGCAGCTATCAGGACTTGCTGGAGAGCCACAGAGTCCAGGCCAATGCTCCAGACCAGAGGGTGTAGGCTGTCAGCAGTTTCTGCCATCGCAGCCTGCATGCACTCTGCACAGGAACATTCATACCTACATAAGGAACATAGAAGTAGCAAACGTTATAATTGATGTTATAGGGTGCAAACACAGTGCGGATTTGCAGCAGCAGGAAAGCCACACCGAACCCGTAGCAGAAAATGAATAGAAAGTCTACACAAAAAGGTGTGGATTTATGTCCAAATTCATTGCGGATTTCACCCCTTCATTTGAATCTGCTGTGAAAATCCGCAGCATAAATTGTCATGTTGTATTTTAAAATGCCGACTGTAGATTAATTTACCCTGCGGATGTTCTCCACTGCAAATGGATAGGATTGCTAAAGTCCCATCCACAATGCTTGTACTGTAAACGCTGAGGATTTTCCGCAGCATTGACCCATGCGAACATACCAACCGTAAGACCGGCTTCACAAAACGTGTGAGATTTGTGTGTTGCAAGATGAACATGGCATCTTGTGAATGGAGTCATATACACGAGCGGCGCATGAGACAATGTTGCATGCTCTAACTTTTCACATTCTCGGAATGTATCGCCCATTGATTTCAATGGGACCTTTTCGCTGCCTCACACGGCTCTCGCATGCCGTGTGATGTGCGTGCAGGGTGATGCAAGGTCTCCCATTGAAATTAACGGGAAACATTTCCAATCTGCGTTCGCATGAGAGGATCGGAATTTCACATATGCAATGCAAGGCAGGTAAATCGCACTTTCACAGCCTGATATCACGCTCGCCTGTGTGGAGGTAGCCTAAGGCTGGGGTCACACGGGTCGTTTTCCCGGCGGAAATCTTGTGGTTTTGCCGCAGCGGAAAACCGCAAGATTTCCGCCAGGAAAGCGCAGCTTCAAAACCCGCAGCACCTATCCACGGGTTTTGGAGCAGCTTGGCCGCATGCTTTTCCATTGTGGCTGGTTCTCCCATGGAGAGGAGCGAGGCTGCAACTGAGAAAAAGAAAAATAGACATGCTGCGGCCAGGAAATCCGCACTGCAGCTTCGGCTTTGCTGCAACGGATTGGCCGTCCTGCGTGGACGAGATTTTTGACAAATTTCGTCCACATGGCTGGCTAACCCTGGGATAAGCGGCCGCAGGCGGTTCTGCCACGGCGAGATTCCACCCTGCGTGAAACCAGCCTAAGGGTACAGTCCCTGGAAGAATTTGCTGCGTGGCTGAAAGCTCCAGCTAGCTGGTGGTTTAAGTGATTACTAACAGTGCGTGGTTATGGTAGCGTGGTTTACATACAACCGTAGGACCACTAACAATGTGATGCGTTCTGAGGGAGCGCTCAAAGATAGGACATGCAGCGGAAGAAAAAAAAAAGTCGCTCCGGTGCATGACCCCATTCAAATGAATGAGGCTCATATTCGTGTAACGCATTTTCTTGGCCATGTGCAAACAGCCCTAAGGTGTTAAATGAACGGTAGCAGCAAACTTTAAACTGACACTCAAGACAACAAAAGACATTGAAAGAGTCAAATTAAAGTTTGCTGCACTCCGAATAAATTGGAAACCTTGTACAGCAGACACAAAAGAAGCGCCCATTTCATAATGCAAGCGAATGGCTCCTTTTGGGGATTCCGTCACAGCGCTGTTTTCAGCATCCCTCATGGAACCTCCGAGCGGAGTCACACGGCATGTACAATAATGCTATATGAAGGCAGGCAGGATATGGGACTCTTATGGCCCCCAACACACCTGCCATCTCCGTAGACTTTGGCGATTGACGTCATTTGTACTCGGCTCGTTAGCACAAAGAATCATCGTCATCTGCAATGCTAGCAGCTCAGTCTATCACAATGGCCATTGGCCAGAAAGGTTTGTCTAATTCTACACAGGGTGTTGCTATGAGGGACGCCTCCTTCCATGTCCCCAATGGGACAGTAATGTAAACACGGCTACAATATTTTCGCAGCAGCATCTGGTGTCAACAGACTCGGCTGAATCTAAGCTTAGCATCTCAATCACACAGAATATATTGTCAAGTCAGATGAATGGATGCATACAGAGAATTAGCCTGAGGACCTCTCTGCTGAAAGACAGATGACCTATACATCACCGCTCACCTACTGCCTTAGCTTGGCCTCGCAGACACGCTCCGGATTGGCCCAAAAACTGGAATTATCTCAAAATTACCTAAATATTATTCCCAAAATAGATGCTGCTTTGACATTAACTTGGAGGGATCCAAAGTGCAAATGTTAACCGCCAACGGTGGAGGAAAGTCAAGCACTGCGCTGCAACAATGCACAGTTCATTGGGTGCCAGCACCGTTATTGCGGCATCGGGTCTCTTACGCCGCCGACATAATCGGTTTTAGGAATCTTAAATCGGATGTTTTAGAACACACTTGCTACATTAGTGTTTGGATCGTGTGATAATGCCCTTGAATCCCCCAGGTAACTCAATGTCACAAATTCATTGCTTAGCAATATTTAGAGATACTTTTTATAAGGAGGACACTTTTTTTAAATGGCTAAATTCCCTTAAAGGGGCTGTCCCAGGAATTACTTTCATACCAACATCCCAAAATGCTGTTAGTAGCTGTTTTAAAGACATTTACAATGTTTATAGCTTAGTAAAATAACATTTTCATCATTTTTTGCTCTTCCATGTGTCCCCTTGGTGCTGCTGCTGATCTATCCTGCTGGGGTTGGGCTTTGGGTAGAATTAGTCTCCTTCCCCCTCTGGGAGACAACAATATACTCCTTTACATCCCTGCAGAAGTAGTCTTCTCAGCTCTACTGCCATGCACGGTGGAGGCTCTGCTCTTTTCTGGCAAGCAAGCAGGAAGCCATTTCTATTGGTTGCCCAGCAGTGAACAGAGGATCACTATGTAGAGACTGGGCTGAAGGGGAGACTGGTCAGCAATATCAGATCATTACTGGTCCAATAAAAATATCCTTAGCTAAGCTGTCTCAACCTTCCCTCCCCCTCGCCGGCTCACCTCCTCTCTCCTCCTCTCCAGCTGTTTGCTAAGCTCCTGCCCCCTCCCCTTGTCCCACCTCCCTTCTCTTGCCGCTGTCATTAGCTCCGGTATTATTGTATCTTGACGTCACCAGAAGCTAGGGGTTTGACAGGAGGAACGCCCCTTTCACACCCCTAGCTCCCGATAGGGTGAAGACACCAAGGTCCTAGCAGCACAGTGTACATCAATGACTGGCTTCCCTGCTTCCTTGGGCTGATGGTTACTTCAAGGTTACCGGTGTAAGCTGGCAGCATAAACATGTAGTAATGTATGCCTAAGAAGACAAGTAACTGTCAGCCTAAGGCAGCAGGGCAGCCAGTCATCAATGCAGACGCTGCTGCGATGAGTGTGAGCAGAGCGCCCGTCCCCAGCTCCCTGGCGGCCGCCTCCTCAGTGCTGAATTGCGGCAGCTGGCAGTGCTGAATTGTGGCACGCATCTGGTCCGCCGGCTGGACGGCCGCCCTGCCGTCGACTGACTGCTGCGTCCTAGGAGTCTCCCATAGGAGTCTATGGCAGCGGCCGTAGTCCGGCCAGAAAGATAGTTCCAGGGCTTTCTTTCCTGCCTGGCGTAAAAGTGCTTGGTCGGGCGCTTTTACAGCGTGGGAATATGCTTGTGTGATCTGATGCATTAGATTCCAATGCATCAGATGGTAGTGTATATTGGCCGGCCGTGAAAACGGGGGCGGATATACGCTCGTGTGAATAAGCCCTTAACGTGGTTTTGTCAGGTGATTGCCAGGGCCAGAAGTGTAATAGCCGGCTTAACTCCCTTTAAATTCAATGGGAGTTAAACAGTCTATCACAATTCCAGCCCTGATCACTGATGCGGACGTCTGACGCCACTGCACTAACAGCCGGCCAGACAGCAGGGATCTCAAGCGACAGATCCCATCCAATCTGCTATTAATGAGCTATCCCTAGAAACCTAGGGATAGATCATCAATAGTATGTAGCGACAAAACCCTTTAGGCCCATTGTCCACAGGTGGATTTGATTTGCGGAATCTGCACGTGGCACCCACGCATGAACTCCACACATCAAGCCACCCATAGAGAAGCATTGGGCGTCCGTACTTCATTTAACACCCGCGGATTTATTTTTATTTGATTTGCGGATGGCACGCGCGGATAATAAAACCACAGCATGCTCCATTTTACTGCGGATGTGGCTCGGTTTATCTCTATGGGAGTTTACGTGGATGCATTGCAGATTAGAAGGTTAAATCCAATTAAGAAGGTGGGAAAAAGTCTAGGAGGTGGGGGGCGCGGATGAGCCGCAATCTGTGATCTCCTGCAAGCAATAAAAAAAAAAAAATCAATTTAATGACTACTCCGCATGAAAATCTGCGTGTGCCGGATGACTATATTTACCTTTGCGAAGATCTTTCTTTCCTCTCAATGCATGTAAAATGAAAAATTTAGCAATTTTGAGATGTCAATTAAAAATGTTCTATTGTTTTGCTTCTTCAGCTCCTATGCAAACTACTTGTCTCTATGGTAAGAGACAAACAAATTCTGTGCAGTCGGGTGATGCAGTCATACTCCCTTCTATTTGTCCCCTACTTCTTGCTAAACTACAAAATGTATGTTAGCACAAGGTAGGTGACAAGTCGAAGGTAGTATGAGGCTGCAAGCTTACACTATCCAGAATTTGTTTGCTACCTGTTACCAAGGAGACATTAATCAGCTTTATCAAAGCTTTTGGCATAAACTGAGCCCAAAAAAGTCACAACAGTGGGTACACTCCATTTTTGCAACTTTTCTCTGCACCCATGTTTTGAAAAGTGGCATGAAAGGTTAGTGTGATTTACTGACAGCGGGCATGCCCTACAACTTTTTAAAGAGTTTTATTAATAGTAAAGGCAGAAAATGGCCAATTGTTGGTGAAAATCTATGCCTGACTTTAGGACAGGCCTTAGGCTGGATTCACACAGACATATTATATATCGGCCGGGTTTTCCCACCCGTAAAATATACGCTGCCCCTCTGATGCATTGGTTTGCAATGCATCAGTGCACATGGGCGTATTTCCGCAGCATAAAAGCGCCCGGCCGGCCAAGATAGTGCATTTCAGCCGGGTGCTTTTACGCGGGCGGCAGGGAGTTTAGCAGCGTGACTGTTAAACTCCCATCCCCTTCCCTGCTCCTCTCTGCCCCATTGCTGGCTGCGGCAAGAGGCAGAGAGTGGGCGGGAGCTTAGCATACTAGCTCCCGCCCCATCTCCTCCCTTTGCTGAGAGTCGGCGAGGGGGAGAGAAGGGGGAGAACAGTTTAGTAGAGCTAAACTGTCTCCTCCCAGCCAATGGCATTGCGGGCACGGTGTGTATGCGCCAGGCTCGGGCCGTCTGAACAGGCGCACAAACGTTAGCTTTGTGCGCCTGTTCACGTGTTTTTATGGCGCTGGCGGGCACACGTAAAAATGCCAGTCTAAGTAAATGTGAGTCGTAGCCTGTATAGGCCTATTGCCATGTTGCTTCATTCTTCATTTTAGGTATACTGGGACAATAGCAAAAAAATAATGCTTATGTAAGTGACCATCGCCTGTTCAAGTTTGTACAGAAAGAAAAAAATTGGAGATTGTGTTTCCTAAACTCCTACAACTCCTTCAAAGCCAGACAGACAAGGGATGGGTTCTATAAAGGACAGGGCACTTGGTAATGATGTATTCGGTCAGGAGGACAGGACTGAAATGGCTGAATGCATCATCAAACAGTTGTAACCCAGCTTGCACACTGTGCATTGGGCCTGCACTCACCTGAGCAGTGGAAAAGCTGGGTTACAGCATGGTCAGTCCCCCACCAATCATGTGCTGTACTGCATAGGTTTATAATGACAGTCGCTGCTGATGAGCAGTGGGACCCAGACAAAGTTAGGTGAGCTCAGCGGTTACCCAGCTTTCCCACTGCTGGGCAGCAGAGATTGAGTGCGGCCGTTACTTAAATTATAAATATAAGCATATGTCAACACGATTCTAAACTATAGTAAATCTGCCAGTCCCTCATGTCCCCTCCTCCTAAGTCTGCACACTTTTTGGAAAAGTGTTAAGAGTGGTGGAAAACAAGAGAAGATGCAAATTTTAGTGCAAATATGGCGTGTACAAAAATAAAAAAAAAATGGCAGTGGCCCTTCCACTAATATCTCTTCCTGGGGCCCCACTCCGATACAAATGAGTGATTTTTTTACACTAGAAAACTGACATAAGTGGCTTAATAAATTCACCTCATCTCATCAGTATTATCTGGAGTGTTCCTTTATAATATACTTAGATCTCAATAGAAAACATCTTGTCAAATCTTGCCATTGGATGGATGGCAATTAATGCAGGGTAGCAAAATTAGGACAAGGTGTTTCCTTATCACAATATGGGATGCACTAACTTTTCAGAATAAGCTGCCGCGTAGATAAGAAATAACACTATTTCTGGCCATTACATGACTTGTATCCTGTATTTCTCTCCATCTGCCACTCTGCAGGCTGTACATCTGATTCTCAATCCTCTCTGAACTGCTGGGAGGAGGCTGCTATGTTGTGTTATAGAGACTGTACACAGAGAACTGCACATACTGCCCGTTGCCTATCACACACACAGACAAACCATCATCATGAAGGAATGTACAGCATTACAGAGCAGTGTACATGTGAATAAACAGTTAAGGACCTGTTCACAGCGGCGTCGGAGGTTCTGTTCATCCTATGAATTGCTGGCTGGTCAGAAACGGAACAGATGCAATTATAAGTAATGGGGTTCGGTCGGCATCATTTGCTTCTGTCATATGATGATTGAGTTCAACCAGTGGGTTCAGTTTTCCTGCTCTCATAACAGAGTAAGAAAATGGTACCAAAAGAGCTAGTGCAAACAAGCCCTAACTCACCATTGGTTCCTTCACCATGTCTGTGTGAGGGTTGCTCCCTTCCCTTCCTCCTCCCCATCCCCTCTGCTCTCATACATTTCACTAAGCACAATGACTCATCCCCCTTCCCTGGTCTAATGTCTCCACATCTCCTGTCAATCACTTGGAGGATTTTTCAGCATAAAATCACCACTTTAGGTAAATAAAGTAAATAGCACTTTTGCTAGTTATCACACTGGCTGACTTGTTTGAAAAGTCAGTGTCCAGTTTCATCCCTCCCGTCGGAGTGAACTTACGATTACAGTCCACTTCTATCTACAGCACTACATTACGTGACATTCAGGTGCCATCCAGTGGCCTCTGTAGCAAAGTCAGCACATGCTCAACTGCTCGGGGACGGCACATTTACAAACTACTGACTTCATAAGCCCGATCTAAAAAAAAAAGGTTTTGGAGATGATTATGTGTTAAACGTCTCTTAAAGCCTTAAACATGTGCATTCCCTCATTTACGAGTTCTTGGCATGGAAAAAAAATTTCCCTCCCCACCAATGCCCCGGCCAACGATTATTATCACTGCTGCGTTTAGCCATAAAAACTTGAATAACTAGTTTGCTGCTAAAATGATCATATGAGAGAAGAAATAAAAATTAGGTCAACACCTGACTCAACCGTGAAGATGCCAGGAGGGGCGCCGGAGGCTCTTGTTTTCAAAAGGTTGAACAACACAGAAACAAGAGATGGATTGTGAGAGCAAATAGGGCGGGGGTAGAAGAATACAAAAATATACATACAAGCCGTAATTCGCACTGCGCTCATTATGTGTGTATATGTAAACATTTGTAATAGAAGAATTTAAAAAAAAGAGAGAAGAGAATAAAATGCAACCAAGATTGGAGGAGCGAAGCACATTTATAAAGGGTTATTTTGAACAAAAAAATATATATTATTGCTCTTAGATGCCAGTTTCCCCTTGGGCTACTCACACATTCTTCATACACGCTGGGAATTGCAAGGCAGCATTGAGAGGATTAATACAGATCCCCAGCTCCTCACCCCGAGGCTTTATACTCAGACGTCTATCTGTCCTTAGGAGAGGTTAGGGGTTGAAGCTAAAATATGCAAACAACAGACTCATTTGAGGAGCGTTGGTTCCCCTCCCTCGTCCCCAAAAAAACTTTTTTTTTTTTTTTATCTCTGCGGAGAAGCTAAATTATATTTTTGTTTTGTGGTAGATTTATATAATCCCGTGCGTGTTCCTGGGGCCTTTGATGACTAGAGTTCTGCTAATATGTGGAAGCGGCTGATTCAGACATGTAGTGGCTCAACACGTTGCATCTTTTAAGTGTATTTACAATGCCCATCCTTTGTTTGAAGTCAAGCGATGAATTAAACAGCGAAGTCCACCTAAAAATATACGGAACCAGCATTCAATTAGGAAGACGGCGCTAGAAGAAAATTGTTAAAGGGATACTGCAACAATCACCACATACCCATATATAGGAGCGCTGCGGAATAGGTTGGCGCTATACAAATAAAGATTATTATATGTAGATAGATAGGTATCTGTGACCTCCAGCCATAGGGGCATCATGGGTCCCATACCAGTGGGCATACATAAGAATCCATCTGTTGACAAGGAGGTTGTACAGTAGAGCAGGTCGTTGAGCGATCGAGGCGGATTCTTCCGTCATTCCCTTACTTTGTGGCTTCTTACACCCATCATTCATGTTCAGTCTTATGGATATAGCTTCAGAAAGATCAACACTCTAGTCCGTATGTATGTATGGTGTGCAGGATTGTCCCCTCGCCTCTAAAATGTTTATTTACTATAGTTTATTTTACTGTGAAATATGATATTCTGTTATTGGTGGTGCAATGGCTCTCAGTGAACCAGCCTTAACGCCATGATGTTGAGGGCAACCCTCTGCTAGGTAGGGCCCATAACACAATGCAAGGTGTACAGTATGGTGCTGTTTGAAGTTTACAGAAGTGCAGTAGGTGGCGCTGTACTCGTAGTTAGTATGCAGCCTGTAGTGTAGCGAGAGACCCGCTTGCTGCTGAGGATAGCGGAGATTGCAGCAGTGACCCAACAAAGTGCAGGGCTCAACTGAGGGAGAGAGCATGGTTTTGGGAGCTGGAGCTGGGGTTAGTGGCTGGAGGACGGAGCCTACAGACAAGAGATAACGAAATTGAAGCTACAAAAAAACAAGGAAGAAAAGAAAAAGTCCTCAGCGCTCAAAATGGTACAATATAGCAGGAGTTGTAGTGAAAATAGTAAATGTAAAGACTTACTTCACGGAGGCGTCCTGGTATAGACGCTCCCAATCCCAGCAAACGTGACAAAATGCCGTCGGCAACAGCAGAAATAGTTCCACGGTTTAATAATGGTAGACGCGTTTCGGCCATACAATAATTAGGCCTTCATCAAGTACATATGACGCCTTTGGATATCTGACTAAGTGAGCGCCACCTATCAATACCTAGAAATTGAAGCTATATATTTGTGCCCTAAAAGTCTAGTTTGAGGTCTATTAATTCTGACTAGCTGCTACTGGACAAAAAGGGGAAATAACACCTCCACCCTAGTGCCTGTTAGAGCCTCATTCAAATTGTGCCTCTCCATAAGAACCGCTAGGCTTGGATGCCTCAACACCGTTGTAACCATTATGCAGCTGTGCCTCTCCAGAGTATAAATAAAGCTTGCTTCAGGTTCACCATTAGCTCCTCTGTGACACTCGTTCTGCGCCATCTGCATCACAAGAGCTGTATTTGACCTTCTACAAGGCCACTTTACACTATGGTGTGTTTTTGCAGGCACAAGTCTCGAGCAGTGAGAAATAGGCCTAGCCACGGCTCTGCTGCTGCGTTACAGGGTGTGTACAGCATTGCAACTCTTGAGTATTATGGTCACCAGGCCTGCATGGTTTTCAAATGGGCTTGAATCGCGCTGGTGGTCTCTGGGTCTCCTGCTGCAACTGTCGTCACCGCAGCAGGACTTTATGCAGGTTGCTCCCTGCTTTACAAGTGCAAAAGGGCACAGTTAGAGCCCTATCATGGGGATGTGGCGGCTGACTCAATTATTTGATGTTCTTTCCTACCTCCCTATATTACCAGTGACGCACTAGCTGCATCACCACAGGCTTGCACTGATCCCTGACAAGTCCTTTCTTTGGGCAGTCATGTGCTAGTTGTGTCACGCCCAAGTCCTTGAGGGGCTGAAGTTTCCTAAGACTGACCCAGAGTAACAGCACTGCTCACATTCTCAGCAGAGAACACTGGAGCAGTAGCTACACTCATTTGAGGGTAAAGAAGTCTTTCCACTGCCTTACAGTCACATGACAACCCCTATCCAATTGCCCTATTACAACACATGGATATCAAAATGGGGGTCTCCAACGCAGAGAAATGCTATGACATATCTGGCCCATCCATATATTATGCAGTAAAAAAAAAAAAACAATATGACAGCAATGTATAAATAAGCCCTTAAAGGGGTTGTCCCGCGCCGAAACGTTTTCTTTTTTTTTTTCAACCCCCCCCTGTTCGGCGCGAGACAACCCCGATGCAGGGACTTAAAAAAAAAACCGCACAGCGCTTACCTGAATCCCCGCGCTCCGGTGACTTCTTACTTACCGGTTGAAGATGGCCGCCGGGATCTTCTCCCTCAGTGGACCGCAGGGCTTCTGTGCGGTCCATTGCCGATTCCAGCCTCCTGATTGGCTGGAATCGGCACGTGACGGGGCGGAGCTACACGGAGCCGGCATCCTGCACGAGCGGCCCCATTGAGAACAGAAGAAGACCCGGACTGCGCAAGCGCGGCTAATTTGGCCATTAGACGGCGAAAATTAGTCGGCTCCATGGAAACGAGGACGCTAGCAACGGAGCAGGTAAGTGAAAACCTTCTTATAACTTCTGTATGGCTCATAATTAATGCACAATGTATATTACAAAGTGCATTAATATGGCCATACAGAAGTGTATAACCCCACTTGCTGCCGCGGGACAACCCCTTTAAAGCAGCTACAGGAGAAATAATATGTCCACATGGAGCTCACCTACCGTTACAAGGTAAAAATAATACATGTAATGACTAACGCAGGGCTTGGAGCATGACTCAGCAATTCTAAATACATGTTGGCCTCAGGCCTCCCAGTAAGCATAATATCTATTAAGCCCGGGACATCTCTTTAAGTCACAAAATAATCTGCAATACGCATGGTTTTCATAACAAAACAAAAATTCCAAAATTCATAATGAGGGTAGTCTGAAAGGAAAAAGCAACGAGTTCTGATTTTCCAGTGGTCTTCCCCATTTTTCTGCTGTGCTGCTGTTTGCAATCCACTTTCAAGGAGGGGGCGTGTAGCAAACCTATCATTCTGCCAGTAGTTCACTGTCCTGCATTTCCTTGCCCTTACTTTCCATGCTGCATTGGACAGTCTCTGGTTCAATTAGCAGAGAAGCAGTATCTGAATGCCAACCCCTCTAATTTCCCAGCACCATCAAGCATTTAGCCATACTCTAGCCAAATGGTAAGTAAATCCATTATAATGAGTGTGCAATTTGTGCACACAAACCCAAATGCTGAACAGCAGTAGAGGCAGAGACTGTTGAGATTGTTATCACAGTGTGTGCGGATCTGTCAGCCTGACACATGTAAGCCGCCTGTGAAGATAACCCCTCCCACTGTTGCTATGGAAATGTCACTCTGTCCTAGTTACTAAGGAAGCTCTGTACCCAACAACAGTGGATTGCAGAGAAGCTGAAAGGGAGACCGCTATTGGCAGCGACTTCAAACATGATTTACAGTGGTAAAGCAACAACATTTTTAATGCAAGTATATTACATAAGTGATTAGACGAACACAAGCTAGTAGATGAGCAGAAGTTGTCTGAAAGGTTAGTGCCCCTTTAAATGTATGTTTTCCATTCCCCAAGAAACTTGAATTCCCAGTATTTTACATAATAAATAACATTTTCTTTGGGATAAAAATTAAAACAGGAAAACAAAGCAGTGAAAATCGATTGTGTTTAATATTATTCCCAGGAGTAAAAAGGTAAAAAAATGACATACCACTGACAGACTCAAAACAAAGCTTGGTAAAGATTAATTGATTTATCAATTAGCGCCTTCAGCCTCATCTGGCCACAGGGAAAGTGTACAATCCAAGTAATGAAACCACGCTGTGTGGATAAAGGATGTATAGAGTTATGGTGTTGGCTGTACCGCAAGGAGAGAAATTCATATACAGAAGAGCAATCGCTGTAAAACTGGACGATGGCAATGTGTTATGGGTTGACATATAGCTTATGCTCCAAGACTGACCCAAATGCAATCACTTAAAGAGCACAGGTACCGTAGCGGCAGGTAATTCAGCTGCTATGGGAACCATTACATCGATGGAGGATGAGAAAAGAAACACCTTCTGTCTTGGTGGAGGCCATTTCTTATGGATAAACCATTGACTGGGATTATGGATTTTTCATATTGCTTGCAGTTAGGCATACCCTATTATTGGGGTGCTGGTTCTCTTTGTTAGGCCTCATTCACACGAGTGATGCATTTTCCGCATCATGGTCAAAAATCAAGCTGCGATCAAGTCATGGGCAAAATTCTGATTTTATCGTCCATTCACACAAACAGCTGTGGCATATATATATGCCGCAGCCCGGAAAACCCTCAGTTGGCATAAATCATTGGAATTACTTTTAATGGTTAAATAGAGCCAGCTGTCATGTTTTCACAGTGTTGGATGCTGCTAAACTCCCTACTCCTCCCTTTTTTAGCAACTCCCATAGAAGTGTTATCGGACCACACCGGTACCAATCTGATGATCTCGTTACCAGGTGCCAAATTGCTAGATATGGAAACCCGGGATGAGAGGATTGTTAGCAGTATTTATGAATAACGCGAAACACTTTGTGTTATACCAAGACTCTTCTCATGGGAATCCAAGAGAATTCTGTTAAATAGAAGACATTACAAGTTCTTATACAGAAAGAGAGAGGGCATTATCATACAAAGGTTACTATTAGAACGGCTACAAAGATTATTGATCATAAGGCTTATTGACATCTACAAAACAGTCTCAAAGCTCTTAAGGCTTGTCTAGACAGGGAAATAGCTGCAGTCAGGGTATTGTTATCTGATTATAATTTATTTCTGTAGACTATGTCTTTATGTTAACACAGTTTAGTATTGCTATTTTTCTGTTGACTTTTCTTATCTTTTAACCCCTTAATGACACGGCCTATTTTGGCGTTGAGGACCAAGCGATTTTTTGGTATTTTTCCATCTCCATTTTTCAAAAGCCATAACTTTTTTATTTTTCCGTGGACGCGGCCGTATAAGGGCTTGTTTTTTGCGTGGCGATCTGTAGTTTTTATCGGTGCCACTTTTTGGTATATAGACAATATCGTAAATTTTTTTTTTTTTTTTTTAATGATAACAGGGAGAGAAAACGCATCAATTCTGCCATAGATTTTATTTTTTTTTTTACAGCGTTAATCATGCAGCATAAATGACACACTAAATTTTTTCTGCGGGTCGGTACGGTAACAACGATACCAAAATTGTTATATTTTTTTTAGGTTTTTACACTTTTTTGCAATAAAACCCCCTTTTTTTGGAAATCTTTTTTTTTTCTCTATAGCTGCATTCAAAGTCATGTAACTTTTTTATTTTTCTATGTACGGAGCTCTTTAAGGGCTTATTTTTTGCGAGACGAGCTGTAGTTTTTATTGGTACCATTTTGGGAAATGTACGGCTTTTTTGATCACTTTTATTGCATTTTTTGTGAGGCAAAATGCTAAAAATTAGCATTTTGCCTCTGTTTTTTAGCGGTTTTTTTTACGCTTTTTGTCGTACAAAATAAAAAGCGTGTTCAACTTTTTGTACACGTCGTTACGGACGCGTCAATATCCAATATGTGGGGTTTTAGTTTTTTTCCCTTTTTTTATGCTAATATTAGAAAAAGCATAAAAAAGGGGTTTTTTACATTTTTTTTTTAACATTTTTCTTTTTTTTACACTTTTCTTTTCTTTTTTTTATACTATTTGAGTCCCTCTGAGGGACTTACATGACTGTGCCTATGATCGCTGTCATAAGGCATGGCAAAGCTACTGCTCTGCCATGCCTTATCGCTTGTACAGCGATTATAGGCACAGGCAATACAGGACGCCAGTGTCTGGCGTCCTGTTGCCATGGTGACAGGCCGGGCTCTCGCGATAACATCGCGAGTTCCGGCCGGAGACACACAGGGATCGCGATCCCTCTGTGAACTCTTTCCCAGCCGCGATCTACTTAGATCGCGGCAGGGAAAGGGTTAACAGCGGCGGGCGCATCTCCGATGTCCCCCCGCTGTTGGAGCGGGACGCCGGCTGTGACTGACAGCCGGCTCCCGCTGCGGGATAGCGCGGGATCTTATGTGATCCCGTGCTATCTCCAGGACGTACCAGGTACGTCATGTTGCGGGAAGTATCCCGCTACCATGACGTACCAGGTACGTCCAGGAGCGGGAAGGGGTTAATCCTTAATTCCAAGACTACACAGGTTTTAGTTCCTATGTAAGGTTCAATAGTCCCATCGAGATAGAAATACATACACTTATTGCATTCTGAAACCTAACAGTTTATGTGCTATAACAGAAGCCTATGGGAGCCTCATATCGGCCGAAAGATAGAGCAAGACCTATCTGTTCCGTCCGCGTATAAAATCGGCCACTGTTTTAGTTCTTTTCCACCGCAACGTTTTTATGCAGCTAAATATCGGTCATCTGAATGAATGCATTGGCATTCAATGCTTCAGATGGTCGCAATTTTTTAGTACGGCTAAATTAGGCAAAACAAATACGCTCGTGTGAATGAGGCCTGAAAGGGAGTCCAGGGGCATAAATAGAATGGGTGCATAGCATATGGCCGCATTAGCGTCCTGGAGACTCATAAGTTCTCTATTCTCCATATGAAGATAGCAGTACTATGAATGAAGAAGTATAGCCAGGGGACCTTGTTACTGATTTTGCAATTGGCTCCAATAGCTTTAATTTATGTCTCTGATGGAGTGTGAGCAATTTTGCTGATGCAAAACTGCTCAGAACGCTAGGTAGGAGTAGGGGAGAAGGATGTAAGGTACCTGTTCCGATGCTTTCACAATTCCCCAAAGTCAAAAAAATGATCCCCTCATGCACCACCACTGCAAGGGCTCAAGAGTCAGACTAAGTGCTTTCCTCTCTGTCCACTGAGCTGCTCCAAAGCTGTGATTGACAGCTGTAGCATCCAATCAGGAGGCTATTGGCTAGACGCTAACTACCCCACTGCATTAAAAATGAATATATCCCTTAGAGCAACCCTTCAGTTTCAGGACAAAATTCTGTCCCAGGACAGGAGGGGCGGGGGTGTATTACCTGCAGTTCTTCCCGGTCACTCTTCCGATCTGCCAGTTCTAGATCCCATTTTCAGAGGTCCAAGATGGCTACAGCAATTTTCTAAGTACCTTATGCACACTGTGCACTGCTTTCTGATTAGCCTGTGCTGATCACGTGAGCAGCTTTGGCCAATCAGAGAGCAGGTTTAATGCACTGATACAAATAGAAAGAAAAATACAGCTCACCGCTGCAGGATTGAATCAGTCCTCATGTGAATAGGGAGGCGAAGGGAAGAAAAACACTCATCAGCAGCGAACCAACAGTCACAGGACTTCCAGAACTTTCATAAATAAAACGTAGTTTTTATTGCATTTTCTAAAAGGCAACGCAGTAGAAGCAGAGGATAAAAACAGGAATGTTAAGGTTGGGTTCACACAGGGCGGATTTGCCATGGAAATTCCACCCGGAATTTTGCCGTGGCAAATCCGCCTGCGGCTGCTAATCCCGGGCAGAAGCTGGTGTTGCGGCGCGGGATTTGCCCGGAGCAGCATGTCCATCCTTTTTTTTCCCGTTGCGGCTGCACTTTTCTCTATGTGCAGGCTATTAGTATATGCAGTCACTCCTCCCCAAACTGGGCTGGGTTGAGTGGGTGACTGCATATTAGCCTGCCAGGAACAAGCTGCTCCTCCACACATTATTGTCTGGCTGACTACATATCTTCAGGGCTTAAGGCCATTGCGCCTGCCCTACGGCGATTGTGTCGGTGGCGATTGTGCCTGCCTTATGGCGATCGTGCCTATGGCGACCGTGTCTGCTTTGCAGACTTTCAGGTATTTTTGGCTTTTTCAGTGAATATGCACTTTCCTCTATGGGAGCGCTGGCCGTAACGGAAAAGCGTGTTTTTCTCTGCGGCCAAACCGCGAGATTTCCAACGGGAATACACTATGTGGGAACCCAGCTTTAGTATGCATTAGGTAGTAATAAGATTGCTGTAGCCATCTTGGACCTCTACGTTTTATTTAGCAGAGCGCTGGATGTCCTGCTTTTCCTACGACAGTGCATTGGTAGTCTAACACTACTGATACACAGCGCAAATTAGGTAGTCTGAAGATTGCATCAGCCATCTAGGACAGCTGAAAACGGAATCCAGACCAGATGGATTGCAGGGACATGAGAGAATAAAAACTGCAAGTAATATACCCCCCCTGCACCTCTAGTCCTAGGGCAGAACACTGTCCCGAAAATGGAAGTTCACCTTAATGAAGTCAGCATCATGTATTTTCTCCATGCGGATGCTGCATCGCCAATGAGTCTCATACGTGAGGCGAGTCCTAGAGAGAACAAGGTCTGCTAATTATAATCCAGCATTCAACAAATTAGAGCATTTCTAAAAACTTCTTGCTGTCAGTATGTGAATTCTTGAGTTTAGGAATACCAGTACAGAGACGGGACATGTTGGTTTGTCGGGCCAGCATCAAACGGTATTGTGTTTGTAAGAGAATAAACCAACATTGTTTTACTTCCAGCAGTCCAAACGAGCCGATCATCTAAAAAAAGTTATCTGTCCTGCTTGGCTTTTTTCCCTGAAAACCCGTCAATAGATTTAAAATAATGTTAAAAGGATGGTTTATTTATGCAAAGCGTTAATGCAGTCATTACAGTGATGAGTCATTAATAACACCGGGTCGTCATTTCTCTCTGCAGAGAGTAGATCAGAAAATATATAATAGCGCTCAATGGCGGCTGCACTACAAACGTACACAGAGGGTATCAATCGGCTGCGGGCAGAATCCGTTCACAAAGACTTTTTAGAACAAAAGGACTCTGTAAATGTATTTAAAAAAAACATAGCTTATGGGGAAATTTGCTCGCATTGATTCACTGCACCTTGGGGCACTGCAGGAGTTTCGTTTCCATCAAATAGACCCGCCTGAGGGGTAAGATGACCCATTGTAAACAATACCATCCCCCCCATCTATTGTAATATTAATGCCTTGGTAAACACATATTACATTAGGAACATCACAATGAAGTAGTGTGTGAGATCGAGCTCACACGGCTGGTGGAGAGATTAGATTGTAAGCTCCGGTGGGACAGACACTTTCTGGAGTAATATTCTGGACATAGCAGGCTGGTGATGGACAATCTGCAGCAGAAAGCTCGTTTCCAGATTCTAAATACTTGTAATTGATATGATCCTAATGAGTATATTAGCGTGTTTCAGGGATGGAGGTATAAGCACTTCGATCAGGAAAATCATGCTCATCCAATAGTTGAGTGTTCGTAGAACAGCTCAGCCAACAACCGTTGTATGCTGATGACAGAGGTTAGATTTCTGACAATGGATCCCATTGATATTTAAAGGATCCACTAAAGGCCCATTTAGACGGGACGAGCCATCGGGCAAACTGTTCTAAATGATGATCGTCCAAATGGGATATAACATGTAAGGTCTATAAAGACTGACAGACAAGCCTCCAATTGGGAGATTTCCATGTCCAATCCACATTTCGATCAGACAGTCAACGATTCAAACCTAAGTTCAACCTAAGTCGATCTTTACTGTCCTACGAACCATGAATATGTGAAACATGGACCTTGTTATTTCAATGAAGGTGTAATACCAAGGACATTATGTTCTGTAAGTTGTCAGGGGCGGCCTACAGAAATTGGAGGTTTTTTTCTAGCACATCCTACAGACGTTCAATCAGATTGAGATCTGGGAATCTGGAGGCCAAGTCATCTTCTTGATCTTCGTCATGCCCCTTAAATCATTCCTGAACAATTTTTGCAGTGTAGCCGGATGCATTATAGTGCTGAAAGTGGGCACTACCATTAGGGCATACTGCTGCCATGAAGGGTTGTACTTGGTATGTAAAATGTTTAGGTAGGTGGCACGTGTCACATCCACATGAATGCCAGGACCCCAGCAGAACATTGTCCCGGGCATCACACTGCTTCCCCCAATGTGTCTTCCTCCTTATGTGTATCTAGGTGTCAACCCTCTTTCTAGGTAAGTGACTCACCCTGATGTGCACATGATGTAAAAGAAAGCCCTCTATTCTTTATCAGACCAGGCCGTCTTCTTCCATTGCTCCATGGTCCAGTTCTGATGCTCATGTGCCCACTGTAGGCACTTTTGTCAGTTTTTAACATGGGCACGCTGACTGATTTATGGGCACACATCCCCATACACAGTGAGCTGCAATGCCCTGTGTGATCTGATACTTTTCTATCATAGGAGTAACTTTTTCAAACAATTTTTCCTACATTGTCTCTTTTGTGGGATAGGACTAGAGTTGTCAGAATCAAGATTGTAATGTTGATATAAGTAATTGATTACAATAACAGAGCAAAAGGATTATTTATTGCAAAAAAACTGAACATTTGAAAAAAGACTCTAGTATCCTGTTGTACCGCCTCCAGCTTGGATACAAGATGTGATACGGGGGGCATTGAGGCTCTAGATGTGATACGGGTGGGTAATGGAGGCTCTAGTACCCTGTTGTACCGCCTCTAGCTTGGATACAAGATGTGATACGGGTGAATAATGGAGGCTCTCGATGTGATATGGGTGGGTAATGGAGGCTCTAGTACCGCCTCTAGCTTGGATACAAAATGTGATACAGGCAGGCATAGAGGCACTAGTACGCTGTTATACCACCTCTCCCTTGGATACAAGATGTGATACGGGCAGGCATGGAGGCTCTAGTACCCTGTTGTACCACCTCTAGCTTGGATACAAGATGTGATACAGGCGGGCATGGAGGCTCTAGTACCCTGCTGTACCACCTCTAGCTTGGATACAAGATGTGATACAGGCAGGCATGGAGGCTCTAGTACCCTGTTGTACTGCCTCTCCCTTGGATACAAGATGTGATACAGGCGGGCATGGAGGCTCTAGTACGCTGTTGTACCACCTCTAGCTTGGATACAAGATGTGATACAGGCAGGCATGGAGGCTCTAGTACCCTGTTGTACCACCTCTAGCTTGGATACAAGATGTAATACGGGCGGGCATTGAGGCATACGGGTTCAGTATGGGATCCTGCAGCATATCGGTCCACATTTGCTGTAACTGAGCTTCTAGATCGTGCAAACCTGTAGGCTGTCAAAGTTGGTGTCACTGGTATTCCCATATATGTTCTATTGGCAATAAATCTGTGGCTGCCCAGTCACCAGAAGTGTGACAATGTTGTGGGGGCTCCTGTGACCGCCTTGTGTGTGCGGCCGAGCATTATCCTGGTGGAAGCCGCCATGAGAGAAACACATGTGGCTGCCATTGTCCCTTGTACCAATACTAGGGGGGACCTACTGTTGTATGCGATGGCCCCACAGACCATCACACCAGCAGGGGGCAGTGTGCCGCTCCACAGCAAAAGCAGTATTGACGCGCTCACCCCGAGGTCTCCAGGCATGAGCACAACTGTCATTAAAGTCCAAACTAAACCTGGATTCATTGCTGAAGACAACCCGTTTCCACCCTATAGCAGTCCAGTTTCTTCATTCACGCCACTACTTCAAACGGAGGTAACGGTGGCTGTCAAAGGGAGTACATGTAAAGGACGCTGTGAGACCAAATGGCCTCCGGCCAAGTGCCTGGAAATGGTTCTGACAGACACAGAGGGGTAACGATGGCGCCACCTGTCTCTGGATGGGGGACAACGAAACAGTTGGAACTGCTGGTGCTTGTCGGGTGATTAGACAATCCTCTCTATTGTGGTCTGTCAAGGGCGTCCTGACGCCAGTAATGTACTCAACACCTCTCAAACTACGAAACAGGGTATGTTAACGGGGTGAAATCTCTTCTCTGCGTCGTAGAGGCGTCTAGTGGCCAACAAGCTCTACACAAGCGGAAGAAGAGGTCACTTCACACAAGGAGCCTCCGAGAGCCTCTTATAGGCCAAGGGGGAACCACTTTTAGGGTCTCTTGTGACAAGACCGTCCATCTAATCACCACAACTCTCATCATTTACAGATCTGCCCGAGATGGAACCGCATGCCAAGTTTTGCAGCAAAACGACAACTTCTTCTAGGGGCGCGATTGTTTTTTTACAAAGTGCATTTATTCTTACTTATGTTACCATACTAGATAACTTCATAGTGTCGTCAGAAATTTTGATCAGTGGGGGGACCAAATACAAATAAGCTCTTTCAAGCTAATTCTTGGAAAGGTGGGGTTAGCTGTGCATACAGTAGGTCAAAGTATATGATTACATACACCACTGACCTCATCACCCCAAGGAGAACCCAGACAATTTGATCATATACAAAGTGATATAGTGCTTCTGTTCCTTCGCTTTAGCAATTGATGGAGGCTTCAGCACCCCTACCCCTACCGATCAAAACATTTGACATATCACTTTAACATGACAGAAGTTTTCTGAAATCATGGATGCAGGGCTCCAGACAAAAAAAAATAATCAGGAGCCATTGACTTATAATAACCATGATATAATAACCATATCCAGCATCACCACCACTGTATAATAACTTCCTCCAGCATTTCCCCATTCGTCAGGGGCTTAGCTATAAGGGGTGTAAAGGGAGCAGTCCCTACTGAGCTCTGGAGCCTTACATAAGAAGATACCTGTATTACAAATGGCACATAGTAAGTAGAGGACCCTCTTAAAAAATTTGCATTGAAGCGGAAGAACTTCTAGTTATGCAAGTGCCCTTCGTGGTATAATAACCACATCTAGTGTTTTTGTCACCCCACCTCCCCGCAGTATAATAACCACATCTAGCGTCGTCATCATCCCACTTACCCGCAGTATAATAACCACATCTAGTGTTGTTGTCACCCCACCTCCCCCCAGTATAATAACCACTAGAGATGAGCGAACGTACTCGTCCGAGCTTGATATTCGTGCGAATATTAGAGTGTTCGGGATGCTCGTTACTCGTAACGAGCACCACGCGGTGTTCTGGTTACTTTCAGTTTCCTCTCTGAGACGTTAGCGCGCTTTTCTGGCCAATTGAAAGACAGGGAAGGCATTACAACTTCCCCCTGTGATGTTCCAGCCCTATACCACCCCCCTGCAGTGAGTGGCTGGGAAGATCAGATGTCACCCGAGTATAAAAGTCGGCCCCTCCCGCGGCTCGCCACAGATGCCTTGTGAGTTAGCTGAGGGAAAGTGCTGCTGCTGGTGCTGCTGTAGGGAGAGCGTTAGGAGTCAGTGTAGGCTTCAAGAACCCCAAAGGTCCTTCTTAGGGCCACATCTACCTGTGTGCAGGCTGCTGCTAGCAGTGTTTTTTGTTTTTTTTTCTCAAAATCGGCGGTGCAGAGCATTGCACCCGGCATTAGGGACAGAAGAGTTGCTTAGGCAGGGAGAGTGTTAGGAGTGAGTGTAGCCTTCAAGAACCTCAACGGTCCTTTCTAGGGCCAAATTTAAGCGTGTGCAGTACTGTGCTGGCTGCTGTTAGCAGTGTTGCATTTTTTTTTCTTTCTAAAAATCGTCTGTGCAGAGCATTGCACCCTCCATTGATACTGCAGGGAAAGAATTGTGTAGGCAGGGCCACAACACAGTTATTGTTCATTGAATATACGCAGTGGGTCCTTCCCTTTGCAAAAAAGGAAAAGAAATTATATTTGGCCTGCCTGTGTCAGTCCTAAGGTCTGCGTGTACGTGTGTGCTGCGTGGACAACGTACAAAAATCAGACGCAACCAGCTACGGTTTACTGCAGGCTTGCGCCATTGTCTTTCCTGACTGGCAAATACCTGCTCTGCTAGAGTTAATAACTCTGCTACACTAAAGTTGTGTGTCACTTTTTCTGGGCCACACTACAGTTCTAAAAGTTATTGTTCATTGAATATACGCAGTGGGTCCTTCCCTTTGCAAAAAAGGAAAATAAATTATATTTGGCCTGCCTGTGTCAGTCCTAAGGGCTCTGGGTACGTCTGTGCTGCATGGAGAACGTAAAAAAATCAGACGCAACCAGCTACGGTTGAGTGCAGCCTTGCGCCAATTTCTTTCCTGCCTGGGAAATCAAATCACTGGTAATACAGCATGCTGAGGGGTAGGGGTAGGCCTAGAGGACGTGGACGCGGCCAAGGACGCAGAGGGCCAAGTGAGGGTGTGGGCACAGGCCGAGCCAGTGCGGTGGCCAGGGGTAGAGGCAGGGCCAGACCGAATAATCCACCAACTGTTTCCCAAAGCGCCCCCTCGCGCCATGCCACCCTGCACAGGTCAAGGTGCTCTACGGTGTGGCAGTTTTTCACAGAGACGCCTGACGACCGACGAACAGTGGTGTGCAACCTTTGTCGCGCCAAGATCAGCTGGGGAGGCACCACCAACAGCATGCGCAGGCATATGATGGCCAAGCACCCCACAAGGTGGGACGATGACCGTTCACCGCCTCCGGTTTGCACCACTGCCTCTCCCCCTGTGCCCCAACCTGCCACTGAGATCCAACCCCCCTCTGAGGACACAGGCACTACCGTCTCCTGGCCTGCACCCACACCATCACCTCCGCTGTCCTCGGCCCCATCCAGCAATGGCTCACAGCGCAGCGTCCAGACGTCGCTAGTGCCACAGTTTGAGCGCAAGCGCAAGTACGACGCCACGCACCCGCACGCTCAAGCGTTAAACGTGCACATTGCAAAATTGATCAGCCTAGAGATGCTGCCGTATAGGCTTGTGGAAACGGAGGCTTTCAAAAGCATGATGGCGGCGGCTGCCCCACGCTACTCGGTTCCCAGTCGCCACTACTTTTCCGATGTGCTGTCCCAGCCCTGCACGACCACGTCTCCCGCAACATTGTACGCGCCCTCACCAACGCGGTTACTGCCAAGGTCCACTTAACAACGGACACGTGGACAAGCACAGGCGGGCAGGGCCACTATATCTCCCTGACGGCACATTGGGTGAATTTAGTGGAGGCTGGGACAGAGTCAGAGCCTGGGACCGCTCACGTCCTACCCACCCCCAGAATTGCGGGCCACAGCTCGGTGGTGGTATCTGCGGCGGTGTATGCTTCCTCCACTAAAGCACCTTCCTCCTCCTCCTCCTCCTCCAACGCAACCTCTGTCTCGCAATCAAGATGTGTCAGCAGCACGTCGCCAGCAGTCGGTGTCACGCGGCGTGGCAGCACAGCGGTGGGCAAGCGTCAGCAGGCCGTGCTGAAACTACTCAGCTTAGGAGATAAGAGGCACACGGCCCACGAACTGCTGCTGGGTCTGACAGAGCAGACCGACCACTGGCTTGCGCCGCTGAGCCTCCAACCGGGCATGGTCGTGTGTGACAACGGCCGTAAGCTGGTGGCGGCTCTGCAGCTCGGCAGCCTCACGCACGTGCCATGCCTGGCCCATGTCTTTAATTTGGTGGTTCAGCGCTTTCTGAAAAGCTACCCCCACTTGTCATACCTGCTCGGAAAGGTGCGCCAGCTCTGCGCACATTTCCGCAAATCCCACACGCACGCTGCCACCCTGCGGACACTGCAACATAGGTTTAATCTGCCAGTGCACCGACTGCTGTGCGACGTGCCCACACGGTGGAACTCTACGCTCCACATGTTGGCCAGACTCTATGAGCAGCGTAGAGCTATAGTGGAATACCAACTCCAACATGGGCGGCGCAGTGGGAGTCAGCCTCCTCAATTATTTACAGAAGAGTGGCCCTGGTTGGCAGCCATCTGCCAGGTCCTTGGAAAATTTGAGGAGTCTACCCAGGTGGTGAGCGGCGATGCTGCAATCATTAGCGTCACCATTCCTCTGCTATGCATCTTGAGAAGTTCCCTGCAAAGCATAAAGGCAGCTGCTTTGCGCTCGGAAACAGAGCCGGGGGAAGACAGTATGTCGCTGGATAGTCAGAGCACCCGCCTGTCTATATCTCAGCGCGTTGAGGAGGAGGAGGAGGAGCCTGAGGAGGATGAGGAGGAGGGGGAAGAGACAGCTTGGCCCACTGGTGAGGGTACACATGCTGCTGGGCTGTCATCCTTTCAGCGTGTATGGCCTGAGGAGGAGGAAGAGGAGGAGGAGGATCCTGAAAGTGATCTTCCTAGTGAGGACAGCTATGTGTTGCGTACAGGTACCCTGGCACACATGGCTGACTTCATGTTAGGATGCCTTTCTCGTGACCCTCGCGTTACACGCATTCTGGCCACTACGGATTACTGGGTGTACACACTGCTCGATCCACGGTATAAGGAGAGCCTTTGCACTCTCATTCCCGAAGAGGACAGCGGTTCGAGAATGATGCTATACCACAGGGCGCTGGTGGACAAACTGATGGTAAACTTCCCATCCGACAGCGCTAGTGGCAGAAGGCGCAGTTCCGAGGGCCAGGTAGCAGGGGAGGCGCAGAGATCAGGCAGCATGTACAGCGCAGGCAGGGGAACATTCTCCAAGGCCTTTGCCAGCTTTATGGCTCCCCAGCAAGACTGTGTCACCGCTCCCCAGTCAAGGCTGAGTCGGCGGGAGCACTGTAAAAGGATGGTGAGGGAGTACGTAGCGGATCGCACGACCGTCCTCCGTGATGCCTCTGCCCCCTACAACTACTGGGTGTCGAAGCTGGACACGTGGCCTGAACTCGCGCTGTATGCCCTAGAGGTGCTTGCTTGTCCTGCGGCTAGCGTCTTGTCAGAGAGTGTGTTTAGTGTGGCTGGGGGAATCATCACGGATAAGCGTACCCACCTGTCAACCGACAGTGCCGACAGGCTTACACTCATCAAGATGAACAAAGCCTGGATTTCCCCAGACTTCTCTTCTCCACCAGCGGACAGCAGCGATACGTAAGCAATACGTAGGCTGCACCCGCGGATGGAAGCTACGTTCTCTCTCACCATCCAAAACGGGGACATTTCTGCTTCATCAATCTGTGTCTAATATTCCTCCTCCTCCTCCTGAAACCTCACGTAATCACGCCGAACGGGCAATTTTTCTTAGGCCCACAAGGCTCACTCATATAATTTTTGTAAACAATTTTTATATGTTTCAATGCTCTTAAAAGCGTTGAAACTTTAACTTGAACCAATTTTTCGTTAGACTGGGCTGCCTCCAGGCCTAGTTACCACTTAAGCCACATTAACCAAAGCGATTAATGGGTTTCACCTGCCCTCTTGGTTGGCCATGGCCAATTTTTTGGATGTACATTAGTACTGTTGATACAGCAATTTTTGTGGGCCCTCGCCTACAGTGTAATCAAATTAATTTTTAGCCCACCTGCATTACAGCTGACGTTACATCCGCTGTGTTGGGCAATGCAATGGGATATTTTTGTGTATCGCCGGTGGGTTCCAGGGAGCCACCCATGCTGTAGGTGCACACGGAGTTTAACCTACATCTGTCCACTTGTAAAGAACCCCAGCCTGACTGGGGCATGCAGTGTGGGCCGAAGCCCACCTGCATTAAGCACGACATTACTACCTCAGCTGTGTTGGGCAATGCAATGGGATATTTCTATGTACCGCCGGTGGCTTCCTGGCACCCACCCATGCTGTGGGTCCACAGGGAATTATAAATGCATCTGTGTCCACTTGTAAAGAACCCCAGTCTGACTGGGGCATGCAGAGACACCTTGACAGAATGAATAGTGTGTGACACATAGGTTCCCCATTGCTATGCCCACGTGTGCAGCTCCTGATGGCGGTGGCACAGGATTCTATTTCTCATTGCTTCTGTACAGCATTGTGGGCTATCGCCCCGCCCCTTTTAAAGAGGGTCGCTGCCTAGCCGTGCCAAACTCTGCAGTGTGTGCCTGCGGTTCCTCCTCATGGCAGACGCACTTCTAAATAGACAAGAGGGTGGTGAGGCATTAGGGCAGCTGAAGGCTGCGCAGGGACACTTTGGTGTGCGCTGTGGGGGGGGGGAGGGGGGCGGTTGGGCAGCATGTAAGCTGGAGAAGTGGCAGTGGAGTGTCATGCAGGCAGTGATTGTGCTTTGTTGGAGGTAGTGTGGTGCTTAGCTAAGGTATGCCATGCTAATGAGGGCTTTTCAGAAGTAAAAGTTTTTGGGAGGGGGGGGGGGGCCCCACTCTTGCCGCTATTGTGGCTTAATAGTGGGACCTGTGAACTTGAGATGCAGCCCAACATCTAGCCCCTCGCCTGCCCTATCCGTTGCTGTGTCGTTCCCATCACTTTCTTGAATTGCCCAGATTTTCACACAAGGAAACCTTAGCGAGCATCGGCGAAATACAAAAATGCTCGGGTCGCCCATTGACTTCAATGGGGTTCGTTACTCGAAACGAACCCTCGAGCATCGCGAAAAGTTCGTCCCGAATAACGAGCACCCGAGCATTTTGGTGCTCGCTCATCTCTAATAACCACATCTAGCGTTGTCATCACCCCACTTACCCGCAGTATAATAACCACATCTAGTGTTGTTGTCACCCCACCTCCCCCCAGTATAATAACCACATCTAGTGTTGTTGTCACCCCACCTCCCCGCAGTATAATAACCACATCTAGCGTTGTCATCACCCCACTTACCCGCAGTATAATAACCACATCCATTGCCATGTCCCCCAGTACACCATGGTATAATTATATGCCACCCCTACTCTCTCATTAACAGGATCAATGCCTGCTCACCCCCAAAACACATTAACTGCAGCCAGACACCTTTTCCCCAGTAACATTATTGAGTAACAGGTGTCTCCTTCACCCTAATGACAATCAGTTGCCTTCTCCATAACACTATTGGATGCCAGGCATTGCTGCCCGCTCAGATAACATTACCAGCTGCCCTCTTACCCCCTTCATCAACAGTACCGCATGTCCCCTTGTCTTCTATAACATTAGCATATGACAATAGTTCCTCTCCTCCCCCAATAATTGACAGATGCCAGACACCCATCTCAGTATCTTTATGAGGTGCCAGGCAACCTCTACCTCTGTAACAATGTCAGAAGGAGAGAGAAGTCTTTATTTCACTACAGCCATGCTGTGCTGTGGTGGGACATGTCACAAATGGCGACTTGATTGAAAAGTCTCGTCACCATTTGCAAAATCTTGGGGAAACTGGCAACTATTTTGGTCGCCATCTTGAGCCCTGAGATACTCTTTAAAGAATACCCTGAGCCTGTTATGACTGAAGAATCGAATCTCTCCGATATGATTGGCATAGTAACAAAGGGCACTTTTACACGGTACTATCCGCATGACCACACAACACCGATGTGGGCAGGTGAAGCAGAAGGGGCATTATTAGTGAATGGGGACAAAATGGGCAGTATTACTGAGTGGAGGCAAAAGGGGATATTATTACTGAGTGGGGGCACTTTTACTGTATGAGGGTCACTATAAGCAGCACTTACTGCGTAAGGCCTATAGGGGGCACACAAATGGGGAGAGTACTACAGTGTGGAGTACCACAGGTGGCATTATTACCATCTTGGGTACTGTAGAAGGGGGAATTCTGTAAAGGTCAACATAATATAGGGCGGGTGATGGAAAAGCAAGGAGTCAAAGATGTCTATGTGTTAAATTTCCCAGAAACAAGTTGTGGCTGGGAGAAGTCACCATGGCTGTCTGGGCTGTCAGAAAGGACATCACTTGTGATCACTGAATATGATCCGCAAAACATGCATATAGAGCTGGTTATCAACCGTTATACGGCCACTGTATGCAACAGTGATAAACTTGATAAAGGCTACATGCGGTAGCCGAAATGTTTTCATCTATGGATCTAATAAAAGACATCCGGTGAATGTGACACCATTTTTGCACCTATCTGCCGCTCAGCATATATTTATTGAGACTTTGTAGCCCAAGGGCCTGCATAAACCTGGAGCTGGCCCTGGATATAAGATTGCTACTTCACTGCTGGTTGCACACTTGCTTTAATTTATCTTGCAGTGTTAAACACCTCGTAGACACCGCGATAATTGATCCTTTTCCGGTTGCAACAATCATCATTATATCAACTGGCCCAATTAGGAAGCTATGCATACTGAGGCCCTGTCCTAATAAACTTACTGCAAAAAAAAGTTACAAGAACAGTAACATTTCACCAAGAGCAGATATGTGAATACTCTACAAAGAGATACAGAAAACACAATTTTCCAATAAGATACATCTTTAAGGAAGTGCGAGGTTCTGAATCAGAAAACAACGGATGAGCTCCCCCCCAAACTTGCTGAGCTCTTGTGGGGAATGATACCAGTTCAATGTACAGAGGCAGATGTTAAAGAATTTTAAACTAAAGTTTCAAGGGTGTTTGAAAGAGCTGGAGAAGAGAATCACACGCTTGTGATAATGGGTTGATCCTCTGAAGCAGTTATCTCTGCAGGAATCTAACAAGACCCGCTGGTTACGCCATGATGGCTCCTATCAGCGATCAGGTACCAGAGAGATTTTCTCTCCTACACACAGCTTGCTGCTTCTTCCCGATAGCTTGATAAAACTGGATTAGAAGAGCTGCAACTTTCTGCATTATTAAAGGCAACAAACATACCCCAGATATGCATGAAGTCTGCTTTACTTTTGATGGCCGGTGAAATGATGAATATTACAGTACAGCAGTTATTATGTACGGCTCTGGAAAGAATTGGTGAGTATGGGCAAGCAAGATACAAAAAAATGGATAAACATATTTGCTGTCACTGGACAGATACCTTAAGCTAGCGATAGATAAAGATAAAGGGCCCCATTCATACCTGCGTTAGGGCTTTCCGCCACAATTCCGTCTTTGGATTAAAAAAAATAAATAAATTAAAACGTTTCCGTTATTTTCCCCATTGCTTTCAATGTTTAAAAAAAACCAAAACGGATTGATTTCAGTTTGTTTCCGTTTCGTTAGGTTTACGTTTTTTTTTTACCACAGTCTACAGCACTATTTGTTCTCATATTAAAAATAAAATCTGGAAACCCAACGCAACGGCAATGTGGGCGAGTTTCCAGCATCTACATCCTATATTGGCTAGTGCCTCACTCCCGTGACAAGGAGATATGACTGCTGGACACTATCGTGATCCCAACTGCACTGTACGCATCTGAAACATGGACAGCGACCGCACATACCAACCGGTGACTTGATGTTTTCCAACAGTGATACCTTTTTCACCTGTTTAAGGCCACAGACTCCACTTGGCTGGACACATTCCACACCTCCCTGAGACCAGACTGGCAAAAACACAACATTACTTACTGGTAATAAGTTTTTCATCAGCCCATGACAGCAACAAGTGACAGACCGCGTCCCATCCAGACAGGCACCTCCCAGATCTATACATCTCCTCAGCTCTGTAGCAAGATCCATGGACTAACTGAGGCCTATTCAGCAAAGGCCATAAGGCAAACGCAACACAGGCTATTGGGCTATCGGCAGAGCTGTAAGGTTAGAGGTAAAGCCATGAAGGTCATTAAGCTATAGGCAGAGTCATCAAAGGCAGGCAGACCGACTGACCAACTGACTACTAATTCTCTAACTTCCTGGTGTCGTACAAACATGCACGACATGGTCTTTTGGCAATACCGTTCTTTAGGTCCTAAATATGAAAAGTAAAGGGTTTGCAAATTGATAATTCAATTCTAGGTGCAAAGGTAAGTGACCCCCTATGTTATGTAACTTCCCAGTGTCACAAGCGTGAAATTTTCCAGGAGCATTCTTTAGGTCCTAAATAGGAAAAGTAAAGGGGTCGCGATTTGATTATTCAAATCTAAGTGCTAAAGTAAGTGACCCTGCCATGTTATGTACCTAATCTAATTCTCTAACTTTCCGGTGTCTTACAAACATGAAATTTGGCGCAACCATTCTTTAAAATGTAAATATAAAAAGTAAAGGGGTTGTAACTTCATTCTTCAATGCTAAATGCAAAAGTAAGTGACCCCCTATGGTATGTAACTTCCCACTGTCGTACAAACGTGAAATTTGGCACAACCATTCTTTCAATCCTAAGTAGGAAAAGTAAAGGAGGTCACAACTTAATCATTCAATTCTAAGTTCAAAAGTAAGTGATGCCATATGTAATGTAACTAAGAACACACATCTGAACAGCACAAACATGAAATTTGCCACAACCATTCTTTACATCCTAATAGGAAAAGTAAAGTGGTTGCAACTTCAATATTAAATTCTAAGGCCTCATGTCTACGGGGAAAATAAAAATTAAAATCCGCAGCGTTTTTCCCGAACGCGGATCCGCGCCCCATAGGAACGCATTGACCACCCATGAGTAGATAAATACCCGCGGATGGTAATTAAAAAATTTCTGGAGCATGAAAAAAAATGGACATGCTCCATTTTAGTGCGGATCACACGTGCCGGAGCTCATAGAGCACATAGCTCAATTGATCTCCCGCATGAAAAATAAAAGATAATTACAGTGCATCCGCAGCCCAAATCCGCGTTACAAATCCGCAGCAGATCTGATTTTTCCCATGGACATGAGACCTAAGTGTGAAAAACTGTGAAAATCTGCAATACATGACATAGTTCTTTTCTCAGAAACCATAAAGCCTAGGGAAATAATTTGTATACTGAGGAAAATCTACCTGACCTCTATGTGTATATACTGAGGAGAATCTAACTGACTTCTGTGTGTATATACTGAGGAGAATATAACTGACCTCTGTGTGTATATACTGAGGATAGTTTAACTGACCTCTGTGTGTATATACTGAGGATAATAAAACGGACCTCTGTGTGCATATACTGAAAAGCTGTAAAGTACATAAAGAAGCGGCCATGGACTGAAGGGCTGGAATATGCCTTTAAGGCTAAGAAGAGGCTGCAACCTCCAGTCTGGGGGTAAATTTGAATAAAAAGGGGCATAACCTTTAAGGGTAAAAAGTGAGGAGAGAGGGAGGGGTGGCACACTCTGCAGAGGGACATCGGTACATGCAGTCCGAGGAGAATCTAACGCTCCTCTATGTGTATACATATTTTATTCCTTGGTTCCTCTGAAGTAACCACGAGTTTGCGCTTCTGCGATTTGACATTTGCAGTAAAAAAAACACAGCGATATCGCAGCGTTAAAAAAAACACTAGTGGGTAAAAGCCCATAGGCAAAGCTATAAAGGCTATTAGGCCATAGGCGGAGCCATAAAAGGCCGTAGGCAGGTTCAGAGGTCAAAGGCATAGTCTATGACCATATATGTGTGTATATACTGAGGAGAATATAACTGACCTCTGTGTGTATATACTGAGGATAGTTTAACTGACCTCTGTGTGTATATACTGAGGATAATAAAACGGACCTCTGTGTGCATATACTGAAAAGCTGTAAAGTACATAAAGAAGCGGCCATGGACTGAAGGGCTGGAATATGCCTTTAAGGCTAAGAAGAGGCTGCAACCTCCAGTCTGGGGGTAAATTTGAATAAAAAGGGGCATAACCTTTAAGGGTAAAAAGTGAGGAGAGAGGGAGGGGTGGCACACTCTGCAGAGGGACATCGGTACATGCAGTCCGAGGAGAATCTAACGCTCCTCTATGTGTATACATATTTTATTCCTTGGTTCCTCTGAAGTAACCACGAGTTTGCGCTTCTGCGATTTGACATTTGCAGTAAAAAAAACACAGCGATATCGCAGCGTTAAAAAAAACACTAGTGGGTAAAAGCCCATAGGCAAAGCTATAAAGGCTATTAGGCCATAGGCGGAGCCATAAAAGGCCGTAGGCAGGTTCAGAGGTCAAAGGCATAGTCTATGACCATAAGCAAAGCCCAGAGCCCATAGGCACCAAACAAAGACCACACAGATCCTTGGTCTGATTAGTGATGCCACATATAGCCATACCCTGTCATTTTTCATATATAAAGTGTTAAGGCAAAGGCAGAATTCAATCCCTCAGGGTGCCTTCACACCGGCGAGAAAATTGTGCGATATTTGTTTGTTTCAATGCGATGCTATGCATGGGAAAAAAATACAGCATGTCCTAACTTTCTGCAATATCACCCATCTGATGATGAAAGCACCACAAATCTCCAGGCTAGGTGCAACAATCCAGGGAGTAACCACCACTGAAGGGTTCTCCCACAACTGCAGGAGAAGAAGCCCATGAGGTAGAGAAAGGGACTTCCCTCCAAAACCTCCAGAGACCAGAGGCTGATTCCAGGCTGACCCAAAGGCATCTGGTGGTGACTAACACCAGGAACAGGTAACCTCTCATGCCATATAGTTTGGGAGTGAGGGCCTGCAGTCCACCACCTTCAGAGATCGGGAAGAATCCTTCAAAGAGCAGAAGCAGCAGCTACCTCCTCCAACCTGGCCTGAGGAGGTGAAGGGTGTGCCTGCCTTTAAAGCGATCTGGAACCTCTTTCATATTGCAAACCTGAAGAGGACACCTACATTGTCTCTTGCATTAGATATAGAAAAGGCTTTTGACAGACTTTCCTGGAGCTATCCGTTTACGGTCTTAGATCAAGTGGGAATGCACCAACCCTACATTATGGCTCTACAATCCCTATACTCCTCCTCATCTGCAACACTGAAACTGCCATGCCCATACCGTAAACCAAACCATATCCAGAGTGGCACGAGGCAGGGGTGCCCCCTCTCCCCGGCATTATTTACCTTAACCATGGAACCCCTAGCGTGCTTAATTAGGAATAGTCCAAATATAGCAGGAATTACACAAGAGAGGAAGGAGTATTAAATAAGTTTAATCGCTGATATTTCCCTCACAATAACAAGACCCCTCACTACTCTCCCAAACTTAAAGTCTGAAATGGACAAATTCGAGGCAGTTTCCGGCCTAATAGTAAACATAGATAAAACAGAAGCTATGTATATCAATACTCCCCTGAACATGCAAAGGCTAATCGAGCTAAACTTCGGTTTTCATTGCCCCCCCCCCCACGCTATATTACTTACTTACGTATTAACTAGAGATGAGCGAGTATACTCGCTAAGGCTAACTACTCGAGTGAGTAGTGCCTTAGCCGAGTATTCTCCGGCTCATCTGTAAAGATTCGGCTGCCGGCGCGGGTGACAGGTGAGTTGCGGCGGTAAGCAGGGGGGAGAGAGAGATCTCCCCTCCGTTCCTCCCCGCTCTCCCCCGCCGCTTTCCGCACCCCGAATATTTAGAGACGAGCGGGAGGATACTCGGCTAAGGCACTACTCGCTCGAGTAGTTAGCCTTAGCGAGTATACTCGCTCATCTCTAGTATTAACCCTTTCAAATCAATTTATTTTTTCTCATCCATTCTCTCCAGCTCCAAATAAATTGGAGCTGGGGAGAATGGATGAGAAAAAATACATTTTCCCTTCACCCTCCTGAACTGACAGAGTTCATGAGGGTGCAGGTGCTCACTGCACCATGGGGGGGGGGGATGTGGAAGTAATACTTCCGCATGCTCCCTTCTGCCTCCCGGCTCGGTGATCATGTGACCGCTGGGGTCAGGTGGCACCCAGCGGTCACATGATCGCCAGGCAGAATGCGGAAGTAATACTTCCGCATTCTCCCTTCGGCCTCCCGACTCGGCGTTTATGTGACCGCTGGGGGTCGGGTAACACCGGCGGTCACATGATCGCCGTCCGGAATCTCTCTGCATTACATAGCGCCTTTGTTTAGCACTCTTAAACTAGAAATGAAAAAATTTAATCAGCGGTCCCTCTCTCGGGTAGGACGCATAAACTCTATTAAGATGAATGTTCTCCCACGACTTCTCTACCTATTTAGGTGCTTCCATTTGGCATCCCTCCACTAGAAATAAAAGCTATGCAACAGACCATCTCGCAGTTTATATGGAACAACAAGAGACCTCGGATTAAACAAAAAAATAATGTTTTACCACAGAAGAATAGGGGGGCTATCCGTACCTAATTTGCAAAATCACTACTCAGCAGCACAGATGGCCAAGATCACCCCCATTTTTGCGGGCCTAGGAATCCCCATTTGGCAGAGATTTAGACCTCCCTGGTGTCCCCAGTGGACCTGAGGGCTATCTTTTGGGATAAAAAAGCTAACTCCTCTGTAGTACAGCCCCTCTTGCCTCTCACTTTCCACCTCCTTAAAATATGGCAACGTAATGGATTTAAGTATTCTTTAAGCTCAGATTACCCCCCCTGTACCCTGTCACACCCAACCAAGATCTCCCCCCAGCAAGCTAACAGATAGTTTTATTTGATGGTGAAGTAGAGGATTGGTTTCGCTACCTCACTTTGTCACCTTGAATAAACTTATGACTACACAGCAAATTACAGAGAAATACTCGGTCCCAGAGCACCGGCGCCACTGCTGTGCATTTATTGCCAAGGGAAGCCACCAGGTGACTTTGGCCGAAACATTTGATAAGACATTGCACTATGTCCCCACAACGATTCACAGGTTCTCTGCCTCAACTGCTTTAGAGGCTGCGGGGCATTGGGTTCCACTTTGCACACCTGGTGGACATGCCCACCGGTGAGAGCTCTATGGAGATGAGTAATCAGCCTGGTGTCAAGAGTCTTGGGCAAGACCTTTCCTCTCACCCCTTCTGTTGGCCTGCTGGCAGACAAGCCAACCGGGTTTAACAATCAACAACACAAACTCTCCCAATTTATCTGTATGGCGGCCAGGATTTATATAGCATCCCAATGGTTGAAGCCCTGCCTTGATCTAAACCCCATCATAGCTAGAATTTCCAAAGTGATGATCTGGGAAAAACTGTCCGCTATGAGGGATGACTGTATGGAGGGTTTCCTCAGGACTTGGCAACCATGGTCTGACTATTTAAACATCCCAAATATGCAGCGACTTCTGACATAGGAGAAATTTCCTTGAGACATATCAGACGGGGGTAATATTAACACCTGTAATAGAAACAAGATCTATTCCATTACAATTATAATAACGAGTGGAAAAACCTTTTGTTCCGTTTTGTTTCACGTTTGTTTGTTCAAAGGATTGTTGACAAAAGCTGTCAGTTATATGACTGTTACCTCTAAAGATCCGCCTGCGAGGGGCATTATTTAGCCTTTAGGCCTCCTTCACACGGGGGACTTTGTCGCGTTGCTACAAATCGCATGTATGAGAAGCCCATGCTTTCCTATGGGTTCCTTCACATAAGCAATGTTTTGTAGCATGGGACAACACGACACAAAAACCTCATGGGTCCCGCGATATGCCCGCGACTCGTGAGGTTTTGTAGCCCATGTTTCCCTATGGAGCCTTCCTCTCTGTGGCATTGCATCGCACAAAAACGATGCAACTTTGACAGTAGGAATTCCTACTGTCAAATCCAAATCTAAGCCCTAGCTGCAGGGAAAAAAAAACCAAAACACATACTTCACCTTACAAGCGCTCTCTGACACCGCAGAAGCTTCTTCCCATGTCCCGGCACTGCTTCTCTTCTTCATCTTCTGGCTGGGGATTGAAAAAGCCCCGCCTCCTGGAAGCGCTGGCTGTAATTGGCTGACGCTTAGCCAATCACAGACAGCGCTCGATGAATAGCTATGATTGAACCAGTGATTGATTTTTCAATGAGTACCAATACTCATTTTACCGACCTCGGAAGGATGGAAGGCTGAGTCAACCAGGAGCTGGCTACCTGAACCGTGCAGGGATTGAACTCACAACCTTCATGCGCCACACGAGGCCCTGATGATGGCATTCTTTTGTCACCTGATGTGCGTGGGAGGATTGAAATCTCAATAAGCATACTGTATGATACACATGTAGTCAGAAATGGATTCCAGTTGGCCCCAGTGGGTAACTAATGCAGTTTTCTCTTGCACTAGCTAGCTCACAATATTTGCATTTGGAACCATATTGAAATTCTCTGCTTGTTCCCAGAGAATGTAACCATTCAATGCTTATATCCTGAGGCAACTCTACTTATTTTGGCAGTCAAGTACCCAATTTCTTCAGTCTTTACGAGTGAAAACCCAAATATTGCATTTTATGAGGGAAATTTACTTAGACCAGTTTTTTATACGCTGGTCTAGTTAAAGAGTGTCCTGGACAGAAGTACGCCAAGTATTTAAGAAGGCCCCTATCCTCTCACCCACCGTATGAATGGTGCACGGCCCAGTGCACCCACTGCACTATATATGGACAGGCAGTGTACTGCATCTCAGACAGATAATATTTGCATGCTACTGTTTAGTAAGCACCAAGAATACATTTTACTGGTGGGCCCTAAGCACCCCAGCCCGACACTATATCCAGGGGTGTAGGTGGGAAGGCCGACAGGTCAGTTACCCCAGGTGTTTGCCGCCAGGGGTGTGCCAAGAAAACATTCTGCCTTGGCCAAGGTATATAGATACTGCGCTAAATGTTTGCTCTAAGTGAAGTATAGCCTAGCTGAGACCTTTGGGGCCTCAGTTGCTGACCTACACACTTATGGACCTGATAATCTGGCTTCAGTGTCCATAAGTATATTTGCCCAATCGTTGGATAATGTGCAGTAAACGCTGTTCCCCTGAAAAACAAGTAAATGCTTGTTCGTCAGGTGATCGCATATTTCATGAACCACATGGAACAGTATAAAGAAAAGGAAAACAAAAAAACTCCAGCATCCGCTCGAGCCATATGGAACGTAAAAACACGCCACAGAGAAATCCTCGTCTTATATACAGATTTGACCATGGATTTGCAGCAGTATTCCTGCTTAGCTGCTAAGGGCAGAACCCACAGCAATGCAATGGTAAATGTAACGATTTTACTGCGGCTTTAATAGATGACACACACATTGTCAGATGAACACTTCCAATTTATGCGAGTTGCGTCAGTGAGGCTCAGGCGCAATTCACGTTGGGCAGCACACGAACACCTGTCTGTGTGCTGTCTGATTAAGGCTGCCTTCACACGGGTGAGGAATTCACATGGTGGGGAGCGCGATATGGGGCCGTGATTCACAGTCCCTTATTTGTGCTCGCCCCTGTGAAACTAGCCTGAGGGCTTATTCAGACAGGTGTATATCGGTTGGGTTTTCACGCCCAGCCAATATACGCTGCCCCTCTCTGCAAGGGGAGGAGGCGGGATGGGATGAGCACTAGTGCACTGAGCTCCCGCCCCCTATTACTGTTTGCAATGGGAGGGGGCGGGCAGAATGGCTTAGCTCCGCCCTGTCCCAACCCTCCCATTGCAAACAGTGGCGAGGGGCAGAGAGGAGGCGGAAGCTCAATGCACTAGCTCCCCGCCCCGTCCCGCCTTCTCCCCTTGCAGAGAGGAGCAGCATATATCGGCTGGGCCTGAAAGCCTGACCGATATACGCCCGTCTGAATAAGCCCTTACACAGACACAGATCACTGACATGCATTATTAGTATGTCCTATTCCTCGCCCAGTTCCAGCCCGGAATAGAGATGTGATGAGTCTTTTCACACGGACTACTTCTGCACATTATAGCCCTATAATGGGGACATGTGTTGTCCATGGAGTAACACGGACAGCACACGGCCCCAAATACACTAGTGTGCCGGAGGCCATATGCTGCTTTTGTTTTTGGCTGGCACCTACTTATAAAAGCATTTGTAGCAGGTATACAATTTTTAGAGCATTCATGCTTTATTTTCGGGAACTTTTTTGTACTTATTTGTGATTGCCACAAGTTGAAGGGTATGCTGCCCAGTCAAGTACTACTTGCCGCATTGTGACCGGATCCCTTCCAAGAAGAGCAGCAAATTATAGAGGAACTCCACGCGGAGGTGTAAATGGAGGAGCAACAGCCTGAATCACTCTGTCTGCTTGTCGCTGTGTAGCAAATTATTACCTAAATACATTACTGTAATTTTTCTCTCCAGTAACATGAATTCTGATACAATGTGGCCGTGTAAACCTTACATAACAATCATTTACAGATTCTGGATACAGATACCCAAAGCTTGTCAACTTTTGTAAAACACTGCCCTCTGGTGTATTCTTGCTTAAATCAAAACCGCTTTTTTTTCCCTTTACCTGATAGAAGCGCCTGGAGGGTCATTCAGCTTGATTTTGTGATTTGCAGAGACCTGAACACTGAAGCCCCCAGGTCTGTTTCTGGCTCGTATTGTTGGTGCCTTCACTATTATGCCTGGAAAACACCAAGCCGTGTTATTATGTGCTGTCTGCACCGATTTGCATCAAAGACCGTTTGTCCAGGAATTGTATTTAACTGTCTCCAAATTAGGCAGGAGGCTGCTGTGCATTGTTCTAAAGGCTTCATGCAGAAGTGATCACTGCCTGTTATTACTCTTCATTTAGCCTCCCAAATCTTGCATATTGCAGGGTGGAAAATGTTTGGTCATGGATCGAAAATAAGAATTTGCTCATGCATAAAAACAAAAAGCAGACACAAAGCCCCTGTGACAGCTGTGATCACTACTGGACAGCACCTGGCCATATAGCCCGATGGGGGCTATAGACAACGCTCAGGATCCCAAATGAGCCAAAAAAAGGAAAGATGCTGCAAGGAGAAAGGCCGGGGCTATTAGTGCATGTAATAGATTTGCACCAAAATGTTGCATGTAGCAACGGTCTAAAATATTGCAGCAATTACCCCACAAGCCTTTTGCACAGCGGCACGCAGTCTTGTGCGACTCTTTGTTACGGAGCTGCAGACTTTCAACGCTCCATCTAGGGATAGGGATGCATTGACCACCCGCGGGTAGATAAATACCCGCGGATGGTCAATAAAAGGGAATAAAAAAAAAACGGAGCATGAAAAAAAACGTGACATGCTCCATTTTCGTGCGGGTCTCCTGCGGGGACGGCTCCCGCGGGCTTCTATTGAAGCCTATGGAAGCCGTCCGGATCCACGGGAGACCTAAAATAAGAATAACTTACCCACAGCAGACCGGGCACCTCTTCCTCACGGGCGGATCTTCTTGCTTCGGCCGGTGGATGTGCGCGGCGCGCCGCTGACGTGCCGAGTACATCCGCCGGCCGAAGAAAGAAGATCCGGCCGTGAAGAAGAGAAGAGGTGCCCGGTCCGCTGCGGGTAAGTTAATTCTTATTAATTCTTCTTTTCAGCGCTCATGTCCGCGGGGCAGGAGGGACCCGCTACGGATTCTCCATGGAGAATCCACGGCGGGCCTGATTTTCCCCGTGGACATGAGGCCTAAGGCTTCTTTCCCACGAGCGCATATACGGCGCGTTTTCACGCCCGGGCGCATATACAATACCCATGTGAAGCATTGATTTCCAATGCAGCCGTTCACACGGGCGAATATATAGCGCATAAATACGCCGGCAGCGTGAAAAATAGAACATATACACGGCCGGCGCATATACGCTCAGCCAAAAGATAGCAACTATGTTTTGGCCAATATACGCCGGCGGGTCCTATAGACTCCTATGGGAGCAGGGAAAGAGAGGGGAGGGGAGACATTTTAGCAGCGTCCAACAAAGCTTACTTCTATATGGGTACTGGAAGGCATCCTGAGGATTTTGGCAGAGCGAGGGTTTTTCGGGGTGCGGCGTATTTTTTCGCTAAAAACGTCGCTCACGGTCGTGTGAATGGACAAGAAAACGCTGGCCCTGATTGCGGAAAAACGCCCATTCAGGCGCTTATACAGAGCAGGCGTGAAAACAGAAAAATGCCGTCGCCGTCTATGCGCTCGTGGGAATGACCCCTAAGACTGTTTTCTTATTTCTAGCTGTATACACACAGCCAATAGCAAGCTGCACCTGAGATTTTCGGGATGCAACTTGCGACGCACAACACGTGGACCGCAGGGCATTGCATATTACATGGCCTATTCTCAGAACAGCAACGAGCTGAGCAAAAAAATTGTGCATGTACAAAAACGTATTTAAATGTGTGGGTTCATAGCATTTAACAAAATGCTAAAATTAGGTGGATTTTGCCTCAGATTTGGGCGCAGAATCTACAATGGAATTAAGCCGTATGGGCTCCTACCCACTTGCGATTTTTTAACGCCGCGTTAATGCTGTTTTTTTTAAACGCGATTGTCAATGGGACTTTCTAATGTTAAAAACGCATCGCATGTTTGTGTTTTGCGATGTTTGACCCATTGACACCCGCTTTAAATTAACGCAGCGGAAAAAACGCGAGATTTCCGCCGGGAAATCACTGCTTCAAAACCCGCAGTACTTAGTCGCGCGTTTTGGAGAGGCTTGGCCGCACGCTTTTCTGTTATGGCCGGCGCTCCCATAGAGGAAAGCGTGGCCGCAACGGGAAAAAAAAAGAATGGACATGCTGCGGGCAGCGAATCCGCGCCGCAACGGATTCGCCGTCCCGTGTGGATGAAATTTCTGACAAATCTCGTCCACATGGCTGGCCAATCACGGGATTAGCGGCCGCAGACGGATTTGCCGCACCAAAATTCCGGACAGAATTTCCGCGACCAATCCGCCCTGTGTGAACCCAGCCTGAGACATCCTTCACACGGTATTTTTTTGAGTGAGTTTTTTTTTGTTGTTTTTTTTTTAACACAAACATGTATTTTTTCAGGCATTTTTTTCCTATAGAGAAATCTTACAGAAAGCACCTGTAAAAAAACGTTAAACGTAGAGCATGCTGGGTATAGAAAAACGTCAGGAAATGACGAATCAAATGACAAAAAAGACGAGAAAATTAAAATAAAATAAAAAAGTTTGTTTCGTGACTCCCAGATGACCTGCAGGTAATGTTTTTTTGTCCTAAAAAATGTGACAGGACACTAGAAAAAATTAGGCATTTTGACTCAAAATCTCAGCGTGAAACCGGCTGCTGTCAGCCGAGCGTATTTTAATTCCATATTTGTTACGCGTTTCGCGAACCGTAATACGGAGCTAACGTAGCTGTGTATCCATTCACATGGCCGGATTTTGCACAGATTTTATTATTTTTTTAAACGCAGCGTAATCCAATTTTTTTGGCGTTTCGGCCTCCATATTGCTATTATTTTCCATTGGCAAAATATGGATCAGAAAAACAATGACAGTAAATACGGCCGCGAGTACTGATGAGGTGCGGCTGTAGCGTCACCCGTAAATCATCCATAATACGGATCTATAGGGGCCATCTCGTCTATATACGTGCAAAGTAGAACATAATGCTTTTTTTTTTTGCGCTGGCGTACTACGAAATTCCGACATGCTAACGTGAGTGGAACTGCGTGAGGCAATGTATTTGATTGCCTTCGAGTTTCCACGTATCGCACGGGCGTACAGAGCCCACGTAATACGCGGTAAACATACGGCCGTGTGAATTAACCCTTAGTAGGCCCATAAGACAATGTTAGTTTCCAAGCACTATTTTTTATAATATGACACGTTTTTGATAAATGTGCCTCAAATATTAGATGCACCATTCTTCATGACTGAATTCTGGCATTTTCCTCCACATGAACCATACGGCGCGACCGCGGAGGCAGCCATTATATATACATAACCGTATATTCTGTTTAGATGAATATTTCTATATATACACGTTCCCCTTTCTTCATATTTAATATTTCCATAAATGTTTAACATTTCCGCAAAAAAATTTACCTCAGAAAGTTAAGATAGAAGAACCAAACATGGAGGCCTATCTACTCTCAGGGCTCCCCTGCTGCCCTCTTCAGGGCTTCACGTCTTTTTTTTTCTTTTTTTTGTCAATCACCAAACTTTATTGATACATTAAGAAAGACATCAGAGGAGATAAAACCTTCTTTTAACCCATAAATATAGCATTGAAATCAGACATAAAACTCTCCACGGCGAGGGCTACACGGCGGCATGAAGATGGCCATGTTATATTGACACATTAAATATAATATTCATATTCGCAGTCACATTGTGACATGGACCCTCCAGTAAATGCGTCACGACTGAGACAAGATATGCAAACCTGTTGGATTTTTGGTCGCAAGTTGACGTTTCTACCTCAGATAACACTGTAAATTACGGGATTTTTTGCACACGCACGTGACTTTGTCATCTTAGACTACAATGCAGGCTGTGTGTGACTGCAGCTTGCCTGAGGCCTGTCTACAGGTCGGCTGTTTTTAAGGGCTTAAACACATGGGCATATGTACTAATACGCCCGCCGCTACAGAGCATATTAGCGCATGAACTGTTTTTTTTTTACTATTAAATAAGGTGGCCAGATGTCCCGATTTAGGTGGGACAGTCCGACTTTGGGACCCTGTGTCCTGCTTCCCCCAGGGTCCCAAGTGCGACAGCCATTTGCCCTGCTTTCGGGACGTCTGCCCCGCTGTTCTCCCGGGATGCGTGGTCACCATTAAAGTGGTTACCTGCCAAGGTGCCCTGGCATCCTGGCTGGTAATCACTCTGCGATGCAACTGACGGCAGTGTGTGCATTGGGAACTTCCTCTACTGAGCTCTCCTGCTTGGTTCCGCAGGAGGGGCGTAGGCGATGCTACGGGCACACACACTTCCACCTGCAGTAGTGCTGAGAAGAGGAACAGCAGCGCTCTGAAGACCAGGAGAAGGTAAGTATATGGATTTCAATGGGGGTTATATTACTACTGAGGCCACTGTGGGGGTCACTATTACTACTGGGCCTACTGTGGGGGTCACCATTACTACTGAGGCCACTGTGGGGGACACTATTACTAATGGGGCCACTGTGGGGGTCACTATTACTACTGGGCCTTACTGTGGGGGTCACCATTACTACTGAGGCCACTGTGGGGGTCACTATTACTACTGGGCCTACTGTGGGGGTCACCATTACTACTGAGGCCACTGTGGGGGACACTATTACTATTGGGGCCACTGTGGGGGTCACTATTACTACTGGGGTAACTATTGGGGTCACTATTACTAATGGGACCACTGTGGGGGATACTATTACTACTGGGACCTCTGTGGGGGACACTATTACTACTGGGACCTCTGTAGGGGACACTATTACTATTGGGGCCTCTGTGGGGGACACTATTACTATTGGGGCCTCTGTGGGGGACACTATTACTATTGGGGGCTCTGTGGGGGACACTATTACTACTGAGGCCACTATGGAGGTCCCTATTACTAGTGGGGCCACAATTACTACTAAGGCCACTGTGGGGGTCACTATTACTACTGGGGCTACTGTGGGGGGTCACTGTTACTACTGGGGTCGATATGAGGGAACACTTACTGTTGAGGGCTACTGTGGGGGTCACTATTACTACTGAGGCTTCTGTGGGCTTCACTATTACTACTGAGACCACTTTGGGCATCACTATTACTACTAGGGCTGATTTAGAGGAGACTATTACTACTGAGGCCACTCTGCACATGGCAGCGTACCTCAAGCTGACTAAGGCTGAATTCAGACTGCCGAGTTGGATCCCGCTGCGAGAATTCTTGCAGCGGGATGCGACCTGTGCCCCTGCAGTGACCCGCAGCTCACCTCCTCCAGCATCTTCTCTCTGCTCTGCGATGTGCCAGCTGGCGTGTCAGTGGTGACGTTTCTGTGTGGGCCTCTGCGACACTCGCACAGAAATAGGACAATTTGTTTACCACACGAGTTTTCAAGCGGTCAAATCGTGGCTGTCTGCATAGGATTGCATAAACCAATGCAATCCTATGGCAGCGTTCACGGACGGAAATTCAGCGGGAAATCTCGCCGCGGAATTTCCGCCCGTGTGCATTCACCCTAGGGCCTCATGCCCACGGCCGTGGCGGACTCCGCCAGCGGAATATCGCAGCTGAGTCTGCCACGGCGCCTCCAAAACCCCCATACTCACCTCCCGGATCCACCGCAATATTCCCGTCCCTCGAGCCAGCGTGCATGCGTGATGCGCCAGCACTGCGGGATGACGCGGGGGGCAGGGACACGTATTCACGCAATACTTCTGCTGTGCTATAGTGGAAGTATAGTGTGACTGCCGGCTTCCATTGACTACAATGGAAGCCGGTCACGCGTATTCCCGCGGCAATTAGAGCATGCCGCGGTTTCTTTCCACTGCGAAATTCCGCAGCGTGAAGATTGAGCTATTAGGTTCAATAGAACCCAATAGCTGCGGGATAACGCCGCAGATTTCCGGCCATGGGCATTAGCCGTTAAGGTATGTTTACATGTGGTGGAAATGCTGTAGAATGTCCGCAGAAGAAATTTCCGCTGCTAATTCAGTATATGTACCCAAAAATGATGCCATTAAAAAATACAATTTGCCCCCAAATAAAAGCGCTCATATGGCTATGTCAACGGAAACATTAAAAGTTATGGCTCTAGCAATGAGACTGAAAAAAGGTACAAAACCGGCTTCGCCACTAAGGAGATTTTAAGCTTTGCGCGTGCATAAAAACCCTCATACTTTGAACCTTGGCGAAAGTGCATGTTATCCCTTTGACACGGTTCTATATTGTTTTAAATGTTGTTTAATAACTTATACAATTGCGAATATAAGCTACAAAATGTCAAATGTGAATTAACATAAAAGTACAAGATCATCGAACTTGTAAGTTTAACCCCTTAAAGCTTCCTGTCCAGGGCCATGGGAAGGCATGGGTTTCACATACATCCAATTTGTAGCATTGTCGCAATGCAAGAAAATCGTGCAACTTTGTCACCCGTGTGAATGGGGCCTAAACTTAGCATAAAAAGTTCTGCAGGACCTCCAATTTTTAGCTTTTATGATCACGTAATCTGAAATTTATTAAAGGGGTTGTCCCGCGGCAGCAAGTGGGGTTATACACTTCTGTATGGCCATATTAATGCACTTTGTAATGTACATTGTGCATTAATTATGAGCCATACAGAAGTTATAAGAAGTTTTTCACTTACCTGCTCCGTTGCTAGCGTCCTCGTTTCCATGGAGCCCGCCTAATTTTCGGCGTCTAATGGCCAAATTAGACGCGCTTGCGCAGTCCGGGTCTTCTTCTTTTCTCAATGGGGCCGCTCGTGCAGGATGCCGACTGCGTGTAGCTCCGCCCCGTCACGTGCCGATTCCACCCAATCAGGAGGCTGGAATCGGCAATGGACCGCACAGAAGCCCTGCGGTCCACCGAGGGAGAAGATCCCGGCGGCCATCTTCAGCAGGTAAGTAAGAAGTCACCGGAGCGCGGGGATTCAGGTAAGCGCTGTCCTGTGTTCTTTTTTAACCCCTGCATCGGGGTTGTCTCGCACCGAACGGGGGGGGGGGTTGGAAAAAAAAAACCCGTTTCGGCGCGGGACAACCCCTTTAATAGCTAAAAAATGCCATTTTATTCATTGTTGTGCGCACACTTGTAGACTCCCCCTTAAACAGGGGGCTCTAACTCAGGAACCATTAACTGTAGGAACTAGAGATGAGCGAGTATACTCGCTAAGGCACATTACTCGAGCCAGTAGTGCCTTAGCCGAGTATCTCCCCGCTCGTCTCTAAAGATTCGGGTGCTGGCGGCGGGCAGGGAGCAGCGGGGGAGAGCGGGGAGGAACGGAGGGGAGATCTCTCTCTCCCTCTCTCCCACCCGCTCCCCCCACTCCCCGCCGCAACTCACCTGTTACCCGCGCCGGCCCCCAAATTTTTAGAGACGAGCGGGGAGATACTCGGCTAAGGCACTACTCGCTCGAGTAATGTGCCTTAGCGAGTATACTCGCTCATCTCTAGTAGGAACCTAAAACTTTGGGAAGTTTCTTTTGATACCATCGGCGTGTAATACACAAATGTGTTCTCCTCTTCATGGAGTTGTGCAGCGTTTTGCGTATTTGTGTGTACATTGAGCATGCATTTGCGCACCTCCCATAGACTTCTATGGGGACCCTTGGTGCACAAATGCGCACAAAAATAGAGCAGGTCCCATTCTGTTGCACAAGTAAAAAAGACAAAAAAGAACAAAGCCATTTAAATCAGTGGGTTCTATACTTTGCGTATTGGGCGCACAAACTTTAAGTGCACAAATATGCCTGCAAATACGTCCGTGTGAAGCCGCCTAAGACCCATGGAGACCTCTTTCCACAAATACTGCAGCATTAGCAAATACATTAGGGACTATTCAGAAGCGCGAATGCAAGCTGCATCCGAGATTCTACTTCAATGCCTCCACATTGTCTCCGCAACAGCCCCATACCCCATACTATCTCAATGCCCACTCCCTCAGGCGGGAACCAGACCCTCCAGACATAGACTCTGTCAGTGACACATGGGTGACATGGCAATTTACTGCCCATGTATGCCCAAACTATCGTGCCATCTTGTGGTTCCTCTACTGTACAACTAGGCCATTTCTCTTTCTATGATTTACGGAACCAGTATCACTAAAATTGCAACCTAGAGTACCTCACTAATTGCCAACTGTAGGGTCCCTGCAAGAGGGTGTTATAGAAAGGTATATCTTGCAGATGTTGTGTTTGTTGATTTTTATGAGGAAAATAAATTGTGCTTTAAAAATTCTTTTAACCCTTTCCAATTCACTGTCTGACGTCTCAAGACATTCTGATTAAAGGCTGTACAGCTCCGATGTTGGAAGATGTCCAGCAGGGTATTCTTACTGTATATTACTGGCCACTCTGTTGTCGGGGGCCTCTCCAGCATGTCCCATACCGCAGTACTGGCTCTAGCCAGCAGATGGTGCCATTGTATAATGACAGAAAGAGAAAGTCCCCTAGGAAACCCTGAATCCAAAATTGGATTGCAAAGGATTAATATCATTGTAATATGTTCCTTTAAAGCAATATTCCGGGGATTCAAAGAGAAAGTTATACGCTTCATAAGGTAATAATGTGTAATTTCACAATATAATGTTATAACTTGTTTTATAAAGCTACAGAGTTGTCTATTGGTATCCAGTGGCTACGTCCTGTAGGCTCCGCTGTTTTACTGGTCAGGCATGCTCAGTGCCTTCATATTCTGTAATGATGATACAGTTGTAAGCGCGCACTCATCAGTAACTGGTACTGGGGCATTGTGGGAGATGGAGTTTTTGCTCCCTGGTGGCTATTTTAACCCTTTGCAATCCAATTTTGAATTCAGGGTTTCCTAGGAGGCTTTCTCTCTCTGTCATTATACAATGGCGCCATCTGCTGGCTAGAGCCAGTACTGGGGTATAGAACATGCTGGAGAGGCCCCCAACAACAGAACAGACAGTAATATACAGTAAGAATACCCTGCCGGACGTCTTCCGACATTGGAGCTCTACAGCCTTCAATCAGAATGCCTTCAGACATCAGAAAGGATTAAATAACAATGTGAAATCTGAAGCCGTCTGGACAGTAGCGGTGGTTCAGGTCAGCAAAAAAAAGGTACCAGAGTTTAATTTGATGATCTATATGGGTATTTGGAATAATGGCAATTGTGGAAACATTAAAGATATTTTGAAAGTTTCGCCTGGTCTCTGGAATATCCTTTTAAGTGTTGCCTCAGACATGGAGTGTGGTGGCGAAAAGGCAGCTGGAAGGAGGGATTAGTTCCTAGGCGACTAAAAGTTATAAAAGATGAGTGCTAAGGAAAAAGTCCGAACAGTCAGTCTTCTTGCGTGAGACACATTGAGCAATGTCCTGATCCCAACTCCAAGAGGAAGAGATGCATCTTGAGAAGTCCAGTTTGTGTGGATTACTATTGGTTACGAGTCAACATCCGCTCTGCCTTATCCACTTGCCATCCTCCACGTCTGAGATTCCTGGTGAAGCTAACCGGTGGACTGTTGCCATTGAGTTCCAAATAAAATGTTGAAAGAGCAGCCGTATCTGTTGCTATGTGGGCCGCAAGATGAGAGATCCCCATCTTCCACATCTATCCTGGTAAGCCTTGTGATCGTGCCTATGTTCTTCATCTCAGTCACCTACCGGGTAGAGATTGTTCCCGTGGCCCAATTTCCCCTGCAGTGTGGCAATTCCAGAGCCTGCTGAGATCTCATCTGTCACCAAGGCCTTTCACCCCTATAAGTGTCAACCCCCCTTAACAATACAGGAACAGTAGTTTAATAACTTTGGCCACTTCTATGTGACTTCCTGACCCTTGAAGCTCAGAAATGTTTGGTTGAAATGGAGAAAGCGGTAAAAGTGATACCCAATAGCGCCTACCAGTATGCTACTACTGTGTCCCCTACATCGGTCCACTTGCAGCAGGGCTACCAGCTGGACAGCCCAGTTCCCCAATATTGTGACTGCGATTTTCTATAAAAAACGTGAGGAGAAGCCAAGTTACTCCGGAAAGTCAACAAACAACACGCTAAGTCCATGGTAGTCATGTCACATCATAAACGTGATTTAATCCAGCATCATAAAATTTATCAAGCATAAAATCAACTGCAGAGGTATGATCGCTCTTAGTGCGCAGCCCCCGGCAGATAGACGGTGGGGTCTAGGTAAGGACACCTCACAATCTGTGGTCCTGTTTTGACAAGAGGCAATAAAAGCAGCGCAGACAGATTTAGAGTCTGCCTGGCAGCCATATTTACACATTTTGGTAAAAGAGGTCTATACAGCTACAGGGGATTTGTAATTAGGAAAATCTCATTAATGCTTTTATAAAACGACAGATTTGTCAATGCATTCTGATTAATTATTTGCATAATCATTGCAACACTGATCTCTCTTGTTGTGTTTGAAAAGTATACATACCCCTTTAAACTACTACTCTGATTACAAGTGAACTCTAGTGTAAGGGCTTCTCATAATGGCGTATGGTGTATTATGTGCGTATTTGTGGCACGTGTAATACCCAGTGCTAAATGCCTATTTTTTTCTATTTTTATAAGCATAGAGTCTAGATCACATGAGGTCATTATCCCCCTCTACTCTTCCTTAGTCAGACCTCAACTGGAACACTGTGTCCAGTTCTGGGCACTTCAGTTTAAAAAGACATTGACAAACTTGAGCAAGTTCAAAGAACAGTTACCAAAATGGTGAGCGGTCTGCAAATCATGTCCTATGAGGAACGGTTAAAGGATCTGGGGATGTTTAGCTTGCAAAAAAGAAGGCTGGAGGAGACTTAATAGCTGTCTACAAATATCTGAAGGGCTGTCACAGTGCAGAGGTATCAGCCCTATTCTCATCTGTACAAGGAAAGACTAGAAGCAATGGGATGAAACTGAAAGGGAGAAGACACAGATTAGATATTAGAAAAAAACTTTCTGTCAGTGAGGTTGATCAATGAGTGGAACGGGTTAGGTGCTAAGTTGTGAGTTCTTCTTCAATGGAAGTGTTCAAACAAAGGCTGGACAAATATCTGTCCGGGCTGATTTTGTGAATTCTGAGCAGGGGGTTGGACCCGATGACCCTGGAGGTCCCTTCCAACTCTATCATTCTATGATTCCTCCTTTCATCTCTCTCTCATGTACCATTATAGGGGGGCTACAATCTGTAATTTTAAGAACTGATCTACCATTCAGCCATACCCCATTTCGTTCACCTTCAACTGTTGCAACTGAGATACCAAAAAATCTATACTAACATTTGTAATTACCAACCCACCAGACCATTTTTCCTTGGAAGGGTCTCCAATCTAATCCTAGATGATTTCTTATTCCATAATAAACTCCTAAATATTGCATGGAATCTAAAAAAAATATTAGGATGAAATCCAGAGAGCTTTGAAGTATATAAAGGAGTTGCGGCATCAGAACCATTTTAGTAAGATTTAACTTGCAAATTATCGACAATGGTAGACTATTTCAGAGCTTGACCTTATCCTCAAACCTTCGTCCCAGTGGAAGCAAATTGTCAGAAATATAGTCTTCAGGCTTAGAAGATAAAACACCTCCCAATGATTTGAATTCCTTCACTATTTGTAATTGCGTATGTCCCAATGAATAATCCACTGACATGTGGACTTGTCCCAATGAATAATCCCAGTTAATAGGAACACTCAGCATCTTACCAAATATGTCAAAAATAGACAAAATAGGACTCATTGATCTACTCACATCCCACATACAACAGATCATCTGCATATAATGAGATACATTCCTCAATTTCTCCATACTGCAATCCGACTATGTCAGGTGATTGCCTTAACAAACCAGCCAGGAGCTCGATAACGAAGGCAAAGAGAAGAGAGGACAGGGGACACCCTTGCCTTGTTCCCCTCTCTAACACCATCTATCCCAAAATATAACCTCTAGAGATGAGCGAGCATGCTCGGTAAGGCGAGTTACTCGAGCGAGGCTCGCTCATCTCGAATAACTGCCTTCTCCTCCGAACGTGCTCGGGGGAGGGGGTGGCGGGGGGTAGCGGGGGGGGAGAGATCTCTCTCACTGTCCCTCCCGCTCTCCCCCGCCGCCCCACGCCTGGAGAATAAGGCAGTTACTCAAGATGAGCGAGGCTCGCTTGAGTAACTCACCTTACCGAGCGTGCTTCTTCATCTCTAATAACCTCACTCTTGCCCCTGGAAATTAATAGAGCAATTTAATGCTACCATGTAATATAACTATTCTTGAGCCCTAATTATGGAAGCCAACCCCCACCCCCTTCTTCACAAAAAGACACTTATTTTTTGCAACATCTCTCAGATAATCTGCAAATTGAGACTGTGCCTCTTTCCAATTGATTTCCACCTGATTAGTGGGAGAATATATATGTAACACCCCAATACACACTTACTGTACGCATGGCCGGAGGCCTAGTCCCTGTCACGGTGTTGGCGAGTGGTAACACGAGGGGGGAATTATTATAGGGAAACATATATATATATCACGTTGTGACGCCACGGTTCCCACACCATTATTCTATACGGTGGAGCAATAAACACAGAGGCTTGTGTGTCGCACCTGGGGACCTCAGGAATGGTTGAGACCCGGTAAAACTTTAATTGGATAAACTTTGCAAAACAGGTAGTTACAGGTACAAATTTACTTGCATAAAATTACAGGCAGAAGCTCAGAGGTTGGGAGGAAAACACAGGAACAATACGACCCTATAGTCCACCTTATCTATATGTCACCGGTCTTGGAAATTAGGTATACTCTGGAGGAGATAAAAGGTAGGGGTCACTCCACATACATTCTGGCAGGCAATTACTGATGAAGGGCTTAACCCAGATGCACCCTGCACAACATCCGCGTGGGTGTCACAATTACGTACCTCTGTGGGGTGATCTTAATGGCAGACGGCCCCACAGGAAAAATAATGCCTGTAGTGTGAACGGGTACCTGCTTTCTAGGAAGTTGGGATTTGTTGCGCTCTCTCTCTCTCTCAAAGGGACTCACTCCTCTCACATCTATTTTCCATGCGCTATGGGATGTCGTTCTTCCTCTTCCATCTTCACCAACATGGAAGCTGATGGTGCTTCCATGCGGCTCTGTGTTAGCACTCAGATGAAGACAGAACTGAACTCCTTCCCGCTCTCTAGCACTCACATTTATATCCTCACTTATACCGCCTGACACAGTAAGAAGAGATACATTCACATGCAGACAGAGCTGACAGGCAATGATTTTAATACAGTTAACCCTTCAGACACTGCAGCTGTGCAACATACATACTGGAAATTGACATGACAGTTTTGCACAGTGCATCCACATACGACAGAACATGTATGACAATTATGGAGGGGACCAGGATGTTGTTCTGGGACACTACATATATATGCTTGCTCTGCATCCAAAGCTCATTGCTGAAGGGCCCTATTGACATTCAGAGATTTATAGACTTATGTAAGCTAATATTCTGTATATGATGACCACGTAATAATGCCTTCATGGCATCCAAGACTACAGACACTGGGGAAGAGCTAATATTAATCTGAAAAACATTCCTCCTCCGGTTTAGCTTTACCATCAAGTAGATTCAACCAAAAGGGATTTAACCTCCAAACCAAATTCCCCACCATTCATAAATCGACAATAAATAAAGTGGAGAGTGATCAGACACCGTTTGTTTTAGATATTCCATAGAAGCATAGTTGGAGTACCTATCGGGAGATCTATTCTAGAATGTTTATTATGTGAACTGGAATAACAAGAGTGTCGTCGAATGTGTGGATTTTTAAACCTCCACAGATCACATAAACCTAATTTCATTAACGCTACAGGACGTACAGTTACGTCCTTCAGTGTCGGGGTATGTATGAAGAGAGATTGCGGGGCGACCACTCTTCATACAGAGTGGGTGTCAGCTGTTTATTACAGCTGCACGGCTGATCGGCACTATTAAACTTTTAAATACCCCATACGGCCCCCCTACAATGAGATCGCAGGTAGCCGTGCGGGTGTCATGGTAGCCAGGGGCCTTCTGAAAGGCCCCAGGTCTGTCTTAGTAAACTGCCTATCAAGCCGTCCCCGTGGGGTGGCTTGATAAATTGCCTGTCAGATAGCAGTATAATGTAATGCTATGGCATTACATCATACTGCAGGAGCGATCAAAGCATTGCTAGTTGTAGTCCCCTAAGAGGAGAAAAAAAAGAATAGTAAAAATAAGATCAATAAAGTTTTACTAGTTTTTTATGCGCGCAGTGCAATCTTTTTTACGCGCGAATAAACGTGCAGATAAACACCCGTCTGACTGAGCCCTAAGGAGCTGCACCCAGGAACCTCCCACCTATCTAACAAATAATCGCATTTCAAAAAGTCAAATACTCTACCAATAACCACTAGTAGAGATGAGCGAGCATGCTCGTTTAAGGCTGCTACTCGATCGAGTAGTGGTCTTATCGAGTAACTGTGCGGGGGAGGGGGGGGCATAGGGCAGCTGTAAACCCCGTAACCTTCTCTTAACATCTTGAAACTGCATCCGTGTTTTTATATATCCACTGAATAATCTGGAAGAGAAGCTGTACAATGGCCACCCATAATTTCAATTTCAACCTCTTTCATTTCTCTTGCTCTCTTCAAAATAATGTTCCTGGCGGGCGCCAGGTGGAGGTGGTGTAGCAGGAACTCTATGGCCTTTTCCACAGCAAAGAAGGATAGCAAAGTATCTTCCCCAATAGTTGGTTTCAGTCATCCCTCAAAAAAATTCTCTTGGATACAATCCTTCCACCTTTTTTGGAACCCCCACTAGTTGCAAATTGTATCTCCTCACATTTACTAATTGTATCCTGCATAGGAACAATATTTTCTTTCATTATATTAATACGTGTCTCTGTTTTACAGAATCATAGAATGGTAGAGTTGGAAGCGACCTCCAGGGTCATCGGGACCGAATCTTTCAATTACTTTCTGCAGATCATGTATTATGAATCCAACATCCTATTTCAGGCTACCAGCCTGCAGAGAGGGAAGCCTAAACAGTATTGCTTTTAGTCACAGCTAGAAAAACATTGCATAGAGTAGGTTCATTTAATGTATCATTTTCTAAATCCATACCAATAGCTTGTGCTCAGAAGCGCTATCTTTTCTCCTTAGGGAGAGCACCTAGACGATGAGTGAGGAGACTCAAAAGGCCATTCATGCTCCTCTGGGTAATATGCAAATAAAGGAAATGGAATAATACCTCCACAGTGCCACCTATTGGAAGGCAGCATTCCTTCAAGCCAAAGTTAGACTCTTTATACAAGCCTTGTAACAATGACATACTTTGCACCATGAGGCTGCTCGTGCAACATTGGAGGAAGCAATGAATATTGAGGGTGATCGTGCAGAATGCACGGTATGCTTTGACCATTCTGATTGTCCTAATGAGAAATGCTGCAATTGCTCGAATAGGTTGGCAGAATTCTCTCATTCAGCTCCTCCTGCCGCCCCGTAAGTGAGGCTCATGACACATCTACAGTTGTATTTGCCTCCTGTGATGGCACTTTTAATAAGTGTCTCACTCTGTAATTGAGAAGGGTAAGCATGGCCCTGCTTTATATGCTTCATCTGTGCCTGCGAATAGTATTATGTAGACCATTTCACCACAAGCTAGTGCAAATAAGGGAGATGGAATAATATCTCCACAGTGCCACCTATTGAAAGGCAGCATTCCTTTTCAACCCCTTTCATTTTTTTTGTGCTTGTCACTTGTATGTTCAATGTGTGGCAAATTGCCTTTGTATTAAATTAAGGATTTTTTTTAAGCTGACACTCATGTTGTTTTGCAGTTAAAACTGTGTGCCACAATCCCACTGTCATCAATCTTGGTGTTGGGCTCCGGACTACTGAACACAAGGTGGAGACGTGTCTTCCCGGCCTTCTACAGAGGAGGCTCGTCACCCATAGAGACCCCTCTGTGTAAGTAAGTGCCTCTCCATCAATTATCATTTGTACTGAGTAAATCGTTCAGGAGCGCCGGTGTTATTTACACAATATTTTCTTATTCATTTCCGATCCCTGTTTTGGCTGTTGGCTTCCTTGAGTGTGCTCTTTCTGGTTCTGTCTGGTTGTCAGGAATTACCGTGTTGTATCAAGGTGTTCTTACGTGTGACATGGTGGTTTGGACGGCCACCACGACAGGTGGGTGTCCTCATCTTCATTAATCACCACAGAAGTTTTGGCTCACAAACGGGGCCCTCTCCTAATTTTCTTATATAATGGAGCCTTTGGCACAGATGTGAATATAGTCTAATTCTACTCTCCCTCATACCCTATATAACATAATCCCATCGGTGGAAAGGTCTCTGCCTCCCACAAGATCAGCGGACTCCATTTCTCTGACTTTCCATCTTAGTAAAGAAAAGCCCATGTGCATACACCCAATCAAATGAATGGCTGCTACATATGTCTGATTTTCAGACCAATTTTTCAATCCAAACATCGAACAGAAATATCGTTCATGAGCAAGTCTCCTAAATGGTATCTTGCTTCTGTTTGAGCTGTCACTGTAAGCTGGGACCTGTAGTACTACAAGTGCAGAACATGCTGATGGTATAGATAATACAGGACACCCCTGTCAGTAGATTGGATTGTGTCTTATTATCATGTCATGTATCTTAAACCATGTTACTTAAAATACAGACCCTTGAAGGTATCAGCCATAGTTTGTACCTTGAGATTCTAGACAATAATGTGCTGCCAACAATATGACAATACTCAGGAAATGGTCGGCCATACTTCCAAAAAGGCAACGCGCCTTGTCACAGTGCTGTTCAACGTTGGTTTAAGGATATGGATGTACCACGATTGGACTGGCCTGAACCCTACTGAACATCTCTGGAACGTCAGGTCAAGAAATACAGTGTCCATCATCTTTGAGAGAACTCACCAGATGTTTGCAGGATGAATGGAGGGAAATACCAGCTAAAGTGTATCAGATGTTAGTAGAAAGTATGCCACGGAGAGTAACTGATATCATTAGGGCCAACGGAGCCCCACTAACTATTAACATATGGAAATGAATACTACGTTTGATTCTTGCTTCTGGTAGGACAGTGTACAATTAATGGTATTTTGCTAAATTGGAATTCAGATGAAGGAATAGTTTGATTTCACTGTATGAATACCGGGCACCTAAAAACGTCATGCACTGCACAGATCAGAACAGCTTCGCTCATCTGTCAGTTCTGGATTCGGGGTAGCTTGGGGCTGACGAGCGATGAAAAGAGATTCCTTCCCTCTTCCCCTGAGCACAATTTAATGACCCCAGTCTGGCATCACAAACAAAAGTTTTCAAAGTGTGTTAATAAAATGTATCTCAGCTCAAACTCCTTCCCCTAAAATATATGACTCCACATGCTGCTTAATGAATCACTGCTCGTAAAACACAAGTGGTTGTACATAATGTTTTATCTCATTCTATATACCTTTTATCTACAAGTCTATTTGACTAGCAATTTGTAGCACAAGTGCAAGGGTGACACTGACAACCCATCTGGCCAGGATAACCTCTTCCACGGGGGTTGTCAGACAGCTTTTCAAGCCTCTCCATGAAAAATCTGCCTGATTCCATGCTGATACAATGTATTGCCGCAGAGCTGGACAGATCTACATCTCAGTAAATGTCTGCAAGCACTAGCTGCAGGATACAATTTAAGAACAGCGTCTGTAACTCACTCAGAAGGCAACAGCATATTGTTCTCCTTCGGGCTTCTTCACACGAGCGTATGCACAGATGCGCGCCTGAGCGCTGCGTTTTTGTGGAACAAACAATGCTTTCCTGCGCGTGTATCGGCGTATTTTACCGTACGTTTTCCCTCCAGCAGGGAATGTTCATTGCGGCAAACAAAGACATCCCACTTAAAATAGCTAATTAGAGTAATGTGTTCTTTTTTCAGCAGCAGCACATTTGGCCACATCCCACTGACGTCTATGGGGACCTTTGGTGCGCAAATGTGCAGAAAAGTAGAGCATGCTGCACGGTTTTTTTTTGGCGCGACCAATATGTGAGTGCAAAATAAGCGATTGTGAATGAACCAATGGAAATTAATAGATTGTATTCTCTGCATATTGTGCATGCAAATCCAACCATGTGGAGGGCTCTCGGAGACACAAGTTTTAAAGTCGGGAGGTGTATTGTCTGTCCTTGAGGAGAACACCTAGAAGGTGAGTGAGGAGACTTATAAAGCAAGCCATCCATGCTCCTCTGGGTAATAAGCAAATAAGGAAGATGGAACAATAGCTCTGTAGAGCATGCATGGCCTTATAAGTCTCCTCACTCACCTTCTAGGTGCTCTCCTCAAGGAGAGGCAATACTCCTCCTGACTCACATCATAGGCCTCTCACTAGCCAAGCCTGAATCCCACTGCACACAGATGAGGGGCAAATACTTGGTTTTCAATTCCCAATCAAGATCCGTATAAAGGGTTGAATATTGATTTGCAGGAATGCTGCCATCCAATAGGTGGCGCTGCAGAGATATTATTACATCTTCCTTATTTACAAGTTTTAAATAAACAGTCACTTAAAGCTGTATTCCTGTAGTGGCCCAGAGTTATTGGGGCCCCTTCAGAATGTTCTATGTCTGTCTCGCGCCAATGTCTTGTCAGTGTCTTGTTTGTGGAATGCATCAGGTTGTGTGTATTGGAGGTTTGCAGGACTGAAAGGGTTAATGTCTGGTATGTTCTGTCCTGTCTGGAAAATGTATCATTTTGTGTGTATTGTTTGTGAGCATGTGATGATGCTTGATATATGTGTTTGCAAGGAGTCAATAGTCAGTCTTCCAAAGTGAGTATGCAGTCAAGTGAGAAGGAGAGAATCTTTAAGGAGGGAGGATGTCAGGTTGGTCCGTGAGTAGGGTATCGAGGAGGCCGAGCGATTGCCTGATGCTCAGCCTGGACCCATTCAACCCAGGAATCCTCCGAACTACTGCTGAGTACTGAGAGAATGGAACCGCTTATCAGCGAGAAGGGAGGAGGACCAGTGTGAGTGTTTTGCCAGTGGAAAAAGTGATTGCCGGGAGTGAAAGGACCTGCAGATAACTTGGACTGTGGACTGTTCCAATACCCCGTGAGTTCCACTGAGATAGAAGACTTGTATGTTGTGATTCCTGCAATCATTATCGACTTTATTGAGAAGTTAAGTAAATGGACAAGACCGACAGTTCCCGGTTTTGTTTCAAAATATATTCTTCTGGTGTTGGACTATTTTATTAGTCTATAAGATCCACTCCAGGAGGAGGAACGGTGGCGTCACGAGTTACAATTGGACTTAAGGTAACCCCCGGTTACTATCCCTGTGATCTCCCCCAGTGGCGATGGGATTGGGCCCCAAGCTACCCTCAGGGAAGATGATGTTATCCGTGACAAAGATAACATCTCTACCCCGCTGTCTTCTCGGCTGTGGGCCTGCTTCTCGGATGCTGCATTCCCATCACAGCAAATTATCCCCTATCCACAAGATGGGGTATAATTTGATGATTAGTTGGATCTCATAGTTGAAATGCTTGGCTATCCCAAGAGGTCCAATTGAAATGAGTGGAGTGCAGGTGCATTATGTGCTGCCCATACTTTGGGACTCTCCAGGGGTGCAATTTCAGGCTAGGTATAGGTCCCAACAGTCAGATCACCACTAATCAGCAAGTTAGTCCCTATCATGTAGGGAATAACTTGTAGTAATGGAAATACTCCTTTAAGAATGCAACCATTCCAATATATCCTAGCAATTCGCTATCACCGGCAGGATTTAATTACACCAATATCTTTTATGCAGAGAGACTCTCCTTTTCACTCACATAGGTCTCTTATCATCTCTTGCTGTATGCTCCACAATCACAGGAATATACAGAATATATTGCAGTCTTTGTCACAGATCTCTCAGTCAAACAGCTTTTCCTACCTGCAATGTTTTGGCAGAAAGTATATGAATAATGGTATGATCAAGAAAAAACATAGAGTGAAAGGTAATCCAGTGGACAGAAACAACTCATCACTGATAGGGGTCAGAGGAGGATGTCCAGATTCATTCTGAAAAACAGGCGCTGCACAGTCACGCAAATTACAGCCAAATACAATGCTAGTGATCCAACTAACGTATATAAATGCACAACTCGTTGTTCCTTAGCACAGATAGGCTATAACAGCAGATGATCAGTTTCAGCGCCATTGTGCCTAAGCGAAACAGAAAGGTGAGTCTCCCAGGGGGCCAAAGAGAGCAAAAATTGGATCACTGAGCAACGGAAAAACATCCCCTGGTCAGAAGAATCCAGTTTTTTGCTGCACCGTGCTGATGGGAGGTCATAAATTGGGGTAAGCCACTTAAATAGATGAACTCTAACTCCATCTAATTTCTAGCAAACATAAAGACCTTCCTGTCCGCAGGGGCCAATATTCCTTCAAAATTATTTCAACACCTAGTAGAATCTATGCCACAATTAAATGATGCAGTTTTGAAAGCCAAAGGACAGAGACGTAACTAGGTTCTTCTGCATCGGGGCCAAAAATTCAGTTTGGTGCCTGCCTCCCCTTTGAAGCCCCGAAGTAATACTAGTGTTCTACTTGTGGCCCTGAGTAGTAATAGTGATTCACAGCCCCCCCCCCCCCTCTCACAGTAGTATTGCTCCCCCTGCCACCCTCCAGTACCCTCTGCACACAATGTGAATTACGTTTATGATGCTCTCACACAAATCTTGGTCTCTTTCATCGTGCTGGTGGGTTAGAACTAGATGCATCTTCAGTCCTTTTCCTCTGTCACCTGTCTTCTGTTTCCTTTTGCTGTGAAGCACCAGAGACGGTGGAAAAACATGGAAGATGCATAGGATCTGTGTGAGATCATTAATATATTTCATAGTAGGGTAGACAGTAATGGGGAAGAAGAGGGGTGTGGGTGGGCTCATTTGTCACATCGGCTGGACTGGGACAGTGTAGTAAGGTGCGGCTGACCTCACCCAGGATACAAAGTGCATCTGTCAGGTGGCACTGTGTACGTTTGCTGTGGTCTGCAGCAATCAGTTAATTTTTGACATGGTCAGCCTGATGCTCCCCGCCCTCCATCTGAATTGTGCCCGGGGCAAATGCCCCACCTACCTCTCAGCTACACCCCTGCAATGAAGATCCAAAGCACTATTATCTAGGGGCCTCTTAAAGGAGATGTCCCGAGGCAGCAAGTGGGTCTATACACTTCTGTATGGCCATAATATGCACTTTGTAATATACATTGTGCATTAATTATGAGCCATACAGAAGTTATAAAAAGTTTTTTACTTACCTGCTCCGTTGCTAGCGTCCTCGTCTCCATGGTGCCGACTAATTTTTGGCCTCCGATGGCCAAATTAGCCGCGCTTGCGCAGTCCGGGTCTTCAGCAGTCTTCTATGGAGCCGCTCGTGCCAGAGAGCGGCTCCGTGTAGCTCCGCCCCGTCACGTGCCGATTCCAGCCAATCAGGAGGCTGGAATCGGCAGTGGACCGCACAGAAGAGCTGCGGTCCACGAAGACAGAGGATCCCGGCGGCCATCTTCAGCAGGTGAGTATGAAGACGCCGGACCGCCGGGATTCAGGTAAGCGCTGTGCGGGTGGTTTTTTTAACCCCTGCATCGGGGTTGTCTCGCGCCGAACGGGGGGGGGGTTGAAAAAAAAAAAAACCCGTTTCGGCGCGGGACATCTCCTTTAAATGTGGCCATTGAGTGTAAACAGTCAAGTTTGCCATTCAGGGGCCTGTGGGAGAGAAGAACAATAAAAACAGTGAACCAAAAAGCCCTTCTGAATTATAGCTCCTGTTGTTTTGTTGCTGTGACTTTATCCGTCGCCTGGCTGCTATACTCTAAAAGATAAAGCCTCTCCAAATAATTAAATATCAATTCATTCGGCAATGAATCTCTGAAGATGAACATCTTGCAAAGAAAAGAACTTAATAAACTGCGAGAGAGTTCTTGTGTCTCCTGTCATCCCTGGAAGAAGAGTTTACTTACATTGCTATGGTCTTGGGCCAATATCAATTTGTCTAAATCTAGATGACTGGGATGAATTAAATTATTGAGGATGTAGCTTTTCTGGCTTAATCATGCCTAAAAGGGATATATTGTGTGCCCCGTAGCAGAGGAGAAGATACAAGAGGCAGTTTAAGTGACAAGCCCTCCCTTACTGACAGGATGCGGATACATTGTGGTTCTGAAAAACGAGAACCTCTGTCAATTATACTGTTGCTTGCAGACAATTCGCATCTCGCCGCCTGTTCCATGCACAGCATGTTAAACAGTCGTTTGTTTTAGTTTAAAGCATCATTTTGCTTTGATCAGTTATCAAGATGAATATTAAGATATATAGAAAACGCTGCTAAAAACAATTGTTCGCAGCAGCAAAACACAATATTTGTCATTACCGAGCGGCTCTATAAACGTTGCGATTTTACCAGCTGCAGGACAAAAGGTTTTTGTCAATGCCGTCTAACTTTCCAATATCATGTTGATCTGATGGGAGGAATGGGAAAGGGGGGGGGGGGGTTGACGATGCTGCTAATTACGATAGTAATAAACAGCTTTATGGGTCCAGGTGTTGAATGCAGATTGATGATAGATGAATTAACGCATCAGTGGGATTCAAAATCTAAAGCCCATCTCACATCCAGATGCTGTGTAGTTAAATTCAATCTAATGTTCTCTGTTATCAGCCATTTCGGAAAGCCTGCTAATGGATGCTAATAACACCCTACAGAGGCGTAACTTGAAGGTCCCGGGCCCCGATGCAAAGCTTGTAACAGGGCCCCCAACTGTAATGCTTTATTCATAGTACTGGGTTCCCTATATGGAGAAGAGAGGCCTTATGGGCTCCCTATGGCTTCTGGGCCCGGGTGCAACCGCATCCCCTGCATCCTCTATAGTTATTCCCCTGCCTGTATATACTTTTGGGAGGTTGTCAAAAAGCCGGATCGGCACTTTATCTCAATACTGGTGTCCTATAGTGAAATAACAATAGTGTAGTTGAATATGAAGACATGGATGTGAAGCATGATGGTATGGGCCACGGGCCACTGGAAGATGAATTTTAATTTTGTGTTGTAGCCCCAGTAAGAGATGAAGAGTAAAACCCCATAGCAAAGTTGAAGAGTAGCATGTGACGCTTTCGGGTCTCTCTAAGTCCTGTTGAACCACTGCTATGACTGAAGTAGGGAAAGCATACTCACAGTGTCCTCTTTCTGCTTAGATAGCGGCAGATCATCCAGGAAGTCATCCACCGTCGTCTGCAGGAGATTCAGGTACCGATCTGCATTGTGAGGACCTAGAATGAATATAGGGCCAATGATGGTTCCATGCATGTATTGTAGCAAAAGAAGGAAACTGAGTACGCTTCCCTTACTTCAGTCATAGCAGCGGTCGCACCGGACTTGGAGAGACGTGGAAAGCGGATTTCTGCTTCTCATATACTACTCTCCAACTTTGCAATTGGGTTTCACTCTCATTTTCTCTTACTGAAGCGATAATGTAAAATTGAAACCCAAGTTCCAGGGCCCGTGCCCCATACCATCATGTAGACACCGATGTCTTGCTACTCCAGTACTCTATTGTTATTCCAATATAGGACATAAGTATTGGGATATAGCGCTGGATCCGTCTTTTTGACTACACCCCTTATATACACATAAATGTGAAATAGCAGCTCAGTCTATAGGCTAAGTGTGAGCCCTTTAATCCCTTGACGTCACAGGACGTAGGTTTATGTCCTGACTGTGGGGTACTTAATGCAACAGGATGTAAACGTACATCATGTGGATGGCGCGGGATCAGAAGCTGATCCTGCGCCATCTCGCAACGGGAGACGGCTGTTGCCGATAGTCGGCCTCTAGCTGCAACAATGGGATGGACGCATAATGTATAAAAAAAATCTGCGCTCCACTAGGGCGGGTCGTTAATAAACAGGTAATAACGTACTTTACAGGGGGTCTTAAACAAGAACCACCCCCCCACCCCCACCCCCAATTCTGGTAGGTGATGATAAACAAGGGTGCTCCAAGCAGTGGTATAAATGTACAAAGGTATTTTATTACGACACTAAGGGCTGAAAGCCCCACAAATTACAAACAAAAACAAAAGTAATGAATAAACATACTGGTGGGAGGGGTTGGCAACGCGTTTCTGTGCACTCAGACACTTTCTTCAAGCCTGGATGTTTGTTAGGAAGAGGGAGATTTTTATAGGGGACTAGATTGCTAATCATGAGTATGAGGGCTTATTCACACGAGCGTATATGGGGTGGCCGATATACGCTACCATGTGATGCATGGGCTTGGCGTATATGCCGTTGGGCGGGGCAATACAGCTTAGTTTTGCTAAGCTGTATCCCCCTTCCCTCCCCATTTGCCGGCTCCCCTCCTCTCTTCTCCCCTCCGGCTGTTTGCAATGGGAGGGGCGGAGCTAAGCTCCCACTCCCCCCTGCCCCTTGTCCGCAGCCAGCTTAGCTCCACCCTCATCCCACCCCCTCCCATTACAAACAGCGTCAAAGTGGTGAAGAGAAGAAGAGTTAAGTCAAGCTGCTAAACTCCCTCCCACCTCCCTTCTCTGGCCGCTGTCATTGACTCTGTAGAGGTGAGGCAAGAGGAAAAACACCCACAGATGTGTAAGGAGGATAAAAAGGTGTGTTCCTGCTGCAGTGGGAGGGGTGTGTGTCTAGCAGGACCAGACTGGTATTGCGACCAGACTGCAGCTGAGACTTGACTCCTGCTGTAGGCAGAGAGAGACGCTGTCCCGGCAGGACACTTGGAGGGCTCTGGCCCTGGTATACTCCTGTTGTAAGCAGAGTATTAAAAAAACTATAGAAGTTTGGTATCGTAGCGGAATGTCGTTTTGTTTTTTTTTCCATTTTACTCCACTTAGAATTTTTTTAACGTTTTTCAGTACATTATATGGTACTTTAAATAGCACCATTGAAAAATATAACTCGTACCGCAAAATACAAGCCTTCATACAGCGACGTCGATGGATAAATAAAGAAGTTATGATTTTTTTAAGGGTGCGGAGGGGGGAACGAAAATGGGGGAAAAAAGGGCCGCGTCATGAAGGGGTTAAAGCAATGATGTTCCTTTTTTGTCAGTCGTGAATGGGACTCAAAAATGTAAATATTCCTAATTGACTACAATTAAAGGGAAGCCTTACAGCTTTTTCACACAGGACCTGCTGTATAGCTCTGTGTTTTGCGCAGCAAAGACCCCATGGAAGTCTATGGGATGTAAGCAAATACACAAGGAAATGCGTGAAATATTGCACAAAACTGCAAGGGAAAAGAACACATCTGGACCTCATTATGCTAAATAGCCTTTTAATCCATGGAAGGTGTGTGTCTCGTGCGTATACACACGTGGGAAGAAGCCCTGAAACAGTATCTAACTTTTCAAATGACTTTTTGGAATAAACAACCATATGTGTGTACATGAGGAATAACACTACTTCTGGCCATTATATGACTAGTATCCAATATCTTTACCAATTTTCCCCTCTACAGGATGTACATTCTCCATCCTCTCAGGAGGAGCTTAGGTGCGTTGTTCTTTCTGTACACAGAGAAATGCAGATCGTGTTCTCTAAATATCTGTAACACTCACATAGATATAAGATCTTGTAGTACAGTGTACAGCAAGAATGAGCAGTGGAGATGTGATTTCTGTAGCTAAAACACAGTAAACAATCCTATTATTAGCTCGCAAGCAGTGTCTGTGAGAGTCTCTCTTTCTCTCCTTCTCCTATACATTTTAACCCGTTTAGGACCAGGCACTGTAAATTTATGGCGCCTGGTCCTGGGCTTAAAGCACTGTAACATTACTGTGGCGCTTTAAGCCTCCTGTTAGTGACAGCTGATAACCCGGAGAAGAAGGCAGGAGGGGTATTTAATCCTTTCAGCCTTCTGCTTCCCTGAGTACACAGTGCTCAATGAGCACTGTGTACTAGAAAGTGATAGTAACATGTAACTCTCACTACGGGAGACCGAGGATTGGGGGGGGTCACATGACCACTAGGTTCCCTGCTACAGCAGAGCTGGAGGGTCATACTAGACCCTAGGCAGCTCTGCCAGTGACTAATGTCACTACAGGGGTTGCTTTTCCCTGTAACTGGGCTATGGACGCCCCAGCTACTGTGAGAAAGTGTCAAATAAAAAAAAAAAAGTAAAACATGTGAATGTCCCCCAGAAATCTTACATGACGTCATGGGGGACATAGATAGTAAAAAACATAATTACATACACAAGTAAAACAAAATTCCAGAATAAAACAGCAATACATACAAAAGAAAGAAAATAACCCAAAACCGACGCCAACCAAAAATGTCGCTATAAGCATCCTGTAATCCAAAACCATACATATTATATATCAAAACAAAACATGGAATCCGTTCCCGTACTTTATTTTACTGTAAATATACCAATTAAAAAAATAACGATAAATGTTAAAAAATCATTTTTTTTAGCTTTTTACCCCCAATAAAACTAAAAAACGGAAACAAAAGTCAGTGAAAAAATCGCCCTATATGTCACGGGAAAAAAGACACAGCAAAAATTATTTTGGTAGCTAAAAGGAAAGAAATGGGGCAGTAAAACCACCACATGGGTAAAATCCCTAAAAAGTGTCCAGTCCTTAGGGCTTATTCAGACAACCGTATATCGTCCGGATATTCACGCCGGCCGATATACGGCATCTCTCTCTGCAGGGGGAGGAGGCTGCAAGAGCCGGGAGCAGTGCTCTGAGCTACCGCCCCCTCTTCACCCCCTCTCCGCCCCTCTGCACTATTTGCAATGAGGGGAGGCGGGACGGGGGTAGAGCTAATTACCGGAACTTAGCCCCGCCCCGATGATGGGCTGTGAATCACGGTCCGATATTGCCCTCGCCAGTGTGAAGCCAGCCTAATGGAGGATTCAGGATGCACTGATCTTGGGATCACTGGAGGTCGCAGTGTCTAGACACCCAGCTGGCCAACATTTATTGCCCCTGTGGATAGCGGTCATAGTGGTCAAACATCTTTAAATGGCCACTGTGGCGAAAACATATTTCCGTTCCTGCCATCCTCATGTGATTGCCTATCACACTATAGAGGTCTCCTCCAGAGGCGTAACTTGAATCTTCTGGGCCCCAATGCAAAACCTGTAACAGGGCCCCCAACTATAATGGTTTATTCAAAGCACTGGGCTCCCTATATGGGCTCAACTATAATGGCATATATGGGCCCAAAGGTTTCTGAGCCCGGGTGCAACCGCATTCCCTGCATACCCTATGGTTATGCCATTGGTCTCCTCTATGTATTCCAGTCATTTCCATGCAGTCCAGCCCCCTGTGTGATACTTAGTATACACCATCTTGAGGCTGGTCTCACCCGAACGAGTCGGATTCTGCATGCAGGAGCCTGCAGCGGATTGCGGCTCTGACGGCAGCCGGCACCCCGCGTACCTTCTTTCTTGTACTGCGGATGACTGCGGACGCTCGCTGTAGGTCATGCGCAGTACAGATTTTTTTTTTAGATTTGTATTTCCCACACCGATATAAGATGGTAGATGACGCGGGTACCCGTGGCCTGTCGGTAATGTTAATGGCTGATAGGCTGTGAGTCGGACAGCGTACATTGACTTTAATGACTTCAATGAAAGCCGGTTGCGCGGAGTCCGCAGCAAAATAGAGCATGCCGCAATGTTTTAATGCAACAGGAAAAAAAGCGCATACGGCACGCACATACACACATAGTGGAATTGGTCTGTTGTTCACAGACCAAAATTGCATACGCCCGTGTGAATGAACATTAAGTGGCAATGAAGGAACAAGCAGGACTACTAGGTTTTTTGACCTTTTTGATTGGTGGGCTATACACTTTCAGTTGTTTTGGTCATGTGCAAGTAACATACAGTGATACCTTGGGTTAAGAGTGCCTGAGCTTACAAGCTTTATGACTTGAGAGCAGGCTTTCTCCCGAATTTTTGCTCTGATTTAAGAGCAAAAACTTGGGTTACAAGCCTTGCTCTCAATGGGGCCGCCGCTGCTGCCGGTGGCCCCATTGAAACTAATGGCCTGCCAGCAACCCCTACAGGGATTTTCAGGGAAGGGCTTTAAATATAAGCCCTTCCCTGAAAATCATCTCTAGCGGTAGTAAAATTTATATACTCACCTGTGCGCTGCTCCCAGGGCTCAGGTGTGTCTAGCCGCCGCTTGTTCTCCCTGCATTTTTAATCCCCGCCTGCTAAAAAGTTGCAGAGCAGTGCAGGGAGAACAAGCGGCGCAGACAGGCGAGTATATATATTTTTTAATTTTTTTGTACTACAGCTAGGGATGATTTTCAGGGAAGGGCTTATATTTAAAGCCCTTCCCTGAAAATCACTGTGGGTGAGCCAGCGTCCTATTGCTTTCAATGGGGCAACGCCATCCCCATTGAAATCAATGGGAGAGCTTTGCGATCTGGAACGGATTAATGGCTTTTCTATTCATTTCAATGGGAAAAATTGATTTGACTTACGAATGTTTTGGGTTAAGAGCTCCATCACAGAACAGATTAAACTCTTAACCCAAGGCACCAGTATATTAAACTTCTATCCAAATGTGTTAGACATCTAATGGACAGAATTGGGAATTACAAGTGATACTATACAGTGTCTGTCCTGTTTTGCTGAGATGATCCATTTGGTTTTTAAGTGAAAACCCCTATCTGTATTTCTTTTTACCAACAACGTATTCAGTTCACGCTCTGTACAGTACGAAATTCCTTTACTTGCTTGGACGTAGTGTCTCTTTGGTATCTGCTCTTGTTTTTAAAGGCGAAGTCAGACGAGTGTTTTTTTGCACGCACCTATGTGCGCAAACAAAAGTGCATATATTAGAACTAGAGATGAGCGAGCCTGCTCGGATAAAGCAGTTACTCAAGCAAGCATCGCTCTTCTCGAGTAACTGCTTACTGGTCCGAGCAGGCTCGGGGGGCAGTGGTGAGCGGGGGTTAGCAGGGGGGAGAGTAAGAGAGATCCCCTCTTAAAACTTTCGAAGTGAAGTGGAAAACAAAATACAATTTGGCCATCTACGGGGGTTTTGTTTTTACGGTGTACACACTGCAGCATAAATGACACGACTTTATTCTGTGGGTCAAAATGATGACAATGATACCAAATTTATAGTTTTTTTTTATTTTTTTGTACTACTTTTAAAAAATAAAATATCTATTAAATATTTTAGTAAGACTTGTCACTAGCAGCTTGTAATGGGAAGACAAGTTAGGATTCATGTTTCATTCAAGTTTTATTAAATCTAAACTGCAGCTAGATATAATGTATTAAAATCCATAATTAATCCATTCCCTATTATTATATACAGGGCTGTAGTCCACGTCTTGATCAGTTAATGTCTCTCAATATTCATTTCATCCTTAGAAGATACAGCAACTTTGTATCAGATTCCTGAGTCATCAATTCTCTCTGACTATATTCAAGCCTGCAGTATCTTTCTTAGCCCATAGGTGTCACTCTATCTCTATTCATTTCATTATGAAGCAATGTAACAATTTAGCATCAGATGTATTCTTTTTTTAAATTTTTTTATTCGGATTGCTTAACAGGATTAGGCTGCTTTAACATCGGCATGTTGGTAAAATGCTGAACGGAAACTGAAGGAACTCCTTTGTCGTCAATGGGGTCCGTTCTGCGCTGTTCGGTTCCATCCTAAAACATTAAGGCCGGCTGCACACAGCCGGATTTGCATTGCGGAATCCAGCGCGGGCGTCCGGTCTGCAGATTCCGCAGCAGATACCATCCATAGCATGCTATGGAAAAGCTTTTTTTTTCCTGTACACAAGCAGAAATCAATTGTGATTTTCCGCTCATGGAGGAAAAATTGCAGCATGCTCTATTTTAGTGCAGATTCCAGATGGACGACATCATTGAATGGCTGTGATTGGCTGAAGCCGCCTGAATTAGCCAATCACAGCCATTCAATGACGTCATTGAATGGCTGTGATTGGCTAATGCAGCGCCAGCTTTCATTGGCTGACGCTGCCTGAGTTAGCCAATCACAGCATTAGCTTTCTGGAGGCGGGGATTTCAAGCCCCGCATCCAGAAAACAATGCTCTGTCGGCGACGAGGAGGGAGCGACAGCCTGCAGCAGCGCCGCAGAACACCGCGGGAGGTGAGTACTGTCTTTTTTTTTCCTATACCGTATTCCCAGCGTATAAGGCGACAGTTACGCCCAGTCGCCTTATACGCCGGAGTATATAGTATATCTTTATGTCTAAAAATTAAAAATTGCAAAAAGAGTAAAAAAAATAATAATAAAGAAATAGATATACCTGTGAGAATATAAAAAAAGCTAATAAATTATTTTTTTTCTCTCCAAGGACTGTATCTGACTGAAGTTATCTGGTTATCAGGTCTATAATTTAAAAATCCAATAGGTGTCACGTTTACACAGGGCTTCAAATTTATCATTACAAGTGTCTGGTATATAATCAGGTGTGATTGAGAGTCAAGTCAGATCATTACAGAGATATTTTCAGAACTGTGATCCAGACTACTGGATTCTCTGATCATTAGAATTTATTGTGTTCCAAAGGTCCTTTAACTAGTTTGTGTTGATCCTCCATTTCAGAAATAGATCATCTATGTACTTTTTATAAAATACTAATTGGCCTTTATGGGAGCTTGTGTTACATTCAAAAATACTTTCAAAGACCCCCCCCCCCATGAAAATGTTTGCGTAATCTGTGGCTACTCATGGCCTCATAGCTGTCCCTTCTTTCTAATGGTGTATGATTCAAATATAGGTAAAGAAGTTATTACATAGGACTATTCTTAAACAGTCCAATAGAAACTCCCTTCTTGCAGGGTTAATTGTAGACTCACATGAAAGGAAGAACTCCACACATGCTATACCTAAATTGTGTCTGATATTGGAATAGAGGGAAAAGACATCCACGGTAGCCAACAAAACATCCTCTTCCCATTTAACCCTTAGCAATCCAATTTTGGATTCAGGGTTTCCTAGGGGAACTTTCTCTTTCTGCCATTATACAATGGCGCCATCTGCTGGCTAGAGCCAGTACTGCGGTATGTTACATGCTGGGGAGGCCCCCGACAACACAGCGGCCAGTAATATACAGTAAGAATACCTTGCCGGACGTCTTCCGACATCAGAGCTGTGCAGCCTTCAATCAGAATGTCTTCAGATGTCAGACAGTGGATTGGAAAGGGTTAATAGCCTTCAGCTCATTGATAAGGTGGATGGAATCCTTTAGATAGCTTAGTAATGAACATAAGTTTGCAAGCGTAAGTCTAAAATAGGATATATTACTTGTAACTGAAGGGTTTTTTTTAAGCATAAGCCCATTGGTGGAGTCTCTTCTGTGAAACCAATGGGCCTATGCCTAAAAATACCCCTGCTATTAGGCAAGCCAATACACAAACCTGCTGGGGTTAAAGGGGTTTTCCATGGAAATATTATTGATGAGCTATCCTCAGGATAGGTCATCAATAGTTGATCGGCTGGGGTTCCTCGCTTGGGACCCCGACCGATCAGCCGAGCAGACGGCTGCTGTCATTGCTGCAAATACAGAGGTCGGAGCGGAAGCCTGCGCGACGACCTCCTTATAGTGGCTGGCGCGTGTAACTGCAGGTACGGCTACCATTGATTTCAATAAGAGCCGTGCCTGCAGTTACAAGGGCCGGCCACTAAAAGAGGTTGGCACGGAGGCTTCCGCTCTGACCACTGTATTTGCGGCAGTGACAGTATGCGCCTGTCAGCTGATCGATCGGGGTCCCGAACAATGGACCCTGGCGGATGAACTATTGATGACATATCCTGAGGATAGCTCATCAATAGTATTTACCTGGAAAACCCCTTTAATAAAGAGGGGCTATGGTATAACCCACTAAAAAGAATCCTGAAATCCATATAAGAAATATTATCCTTGAGTCTAATAAAACTGATGTCCAACCAGCAGCACCAGCAACCCAAGTTAATACCAATATCCACGTACGCCCTAAAAACACAAACATTACACTGCAATAGGGGATCAGGGTACAACCTCTACATCCTTGGCTTCAGAAAAGTCTCCAGCCGCACTCATCCATTCTATGAATAGTGAGTCTAGGAACTTGTCTAGCACTGAATGACCAAATACTGCCTTTGGGAACACTAATCCAGATACTCTTTAGAAAAAAAATTCAGAGTTTAAGGGAGAGACATGAACATTTAAAGCTAGCTATTTCCTATCTGAAAAAACTAAAATATTTGGTAAAACACTTTAAAAAACACAACTACAATTAGTGGCCCCTCTCTATCTTTCAACATAGCGAGATCTGGGCTAGTTCGTAAAATATAGGAATCAGCCAGAAACTGGAGCAGAGACAGGATCGACAGAGAACAAATGGGTAGGTAACGGAGCAGGGATAAGGACAAATAACAAGGCAAGGAATGGTGCAGACACACCATTTGCTGGCAGCAAAAGCAAAACACACCAACACTCAGGCAATGAGTGAGGGTTCCCAGCTCAGCTAAATAGGGAGGTAATTGACCATTACCCTATAGCTGAGCTGGGAGCACTGGAGAAGGTAACCCTTGCAGTGCTGGTGAGAAGTGTGCAGCAGTTCATACTACAGAGGAAGCAGGACGACGCCCACATCTGCCAGAAATAGTAAGACGAAGGCAAGTATGAGTAGCTGGCCTAATAGTATGTCACACAAGCTACCATAAAGGCCATAGACGACCTGTTTCTGATATGGAGGGGGTGATGAAAACTTGTTAAAGTACTTTTGGAACACAATAAATTCTAATGACTAGGGGATCCAGTTAAGTCTGGATTACATTTCTGAAAGTATCTGCTTTTTAGATATTACCATCTTTCGGTATAATATAACATATTGTACATCTACTCATTTTAAATCCCATTGACACATAAAGCTATTTGCCTTTTAATAGCAATCACTATTGCAAACGGCTATGTAATTATCTTTATAGGCAATTCAGCAGAATAGAAAAGAATTGTTCAAAAGAGGATGTGTTCCAGAATTATTACTAAGAGACGGGTTCTTACAGAGTGGTTATCCAGACAATCTCATTTCGGGTGCCTTACAACAAATCACACAGTTCAGTCAAGAGCAGTGTTTACAGGGGAGAAAGAAAATAAATTGATTGCTCTGACGAATTTAAATTTGACTTTGTCACCACATACAACCCAACAGTAGGATTGATGAAATCTATCCTAAACCAACAATGGCATAGAAAAATCCCCCCAGTTGAGTGACATTATTTCACGTAGACCAATATGCACATATAAAAGTGCACCTTCCTTAAAAAACCCAGTTAAGTCAAAAAACATACTAAAAAGCAAAAGAATATCCATAAAATCGTAGGCAGCTTTAACCCTTTCCAATCCACTGTCTGACGTCTGAAGACATTCTGATTGAAGACTGTACAGCTCTGATGTCGGAAGACGTCTGGCAGGGTATTCTTACTGTATATTACTGGCCGCTCTATTGTTGGGGGCCTCTCCAGCATGTCACATACCGCAGTACTGGCTCCAGCCAGTAGCTGGCGCCATTGTAAAACGGCAGAAACAGATAGCCCCCTAGGAAATCCTGAATCGAAAATTGGATTTTAGGCCCTTTTTCCGCATGCGTTTGTTCATCACGTTAGACGCGGCTCTGAACGCTTCCGTCTAACGCGATGGCTGTGGGCAATGCTTTCTAAATGAAAGCATTTCCACATGCAGATGGGGGGGCTGCACTGAACGCACAAAGGTCGCGTCTAGAAAAGAAGGCGCGACATGTCGTGTGTTCAGCGTCTAATGCGAACGCAGTGCCCATAGAAAAGATAGGAGACCTATCTAACGCAATTACAATTGTGTTCGGGGCACTGCGTTCGCCTTACTAGGCCCTGCATTGTTTACAAATTGCCATGGAGAAATTTAGTCCCTCAACGGCAACTTGAAAAAATGCAGGGCACGCAGCCCCACAAACACTCACAGAGATCAAGCTCACATCCCGTCAGGTCCAATTGAACTATGCTTATTCCCACCACCACCTAATGTCTCCATTAGGAACTCATTTCTTGCTAATCAATATATTCAGGTGTGCTGGCCTAAGAATTTGTAAAATCCATATTCGATATCACCTGAATTAATGACTTAAAGCAACCATGACCCTAAGTATTCTGAGCAGATTTGCATTATTTCTACTTCTCTGGGTCCCTTAAAGGGGTTGTCCCGCGGCAGCAAGTGGGTCTATACACTTCTGTATGGCCATATTAATGCACTTTGTAATGTACATTGTGCATTAATTATGAGCCATACAGAAGTTATAAAAAGTTTTTCACTTACCTGCTCCGTTGCTGGCGTCCTCGTTTCCATGGAGCCGACTAATTTTCGCCGTCTAATGGCCAAATTAGCCGCGCTTGCGCAGTCCCGGTCTTCTTCTTTTTTCAATGGGGCTGCTCGTGCTGGATGCCGGCTCCGTGTAGCTCTGCCCCGTCACGTGCCGATTCCAGCCAATCAGGAGGCTGGAATCGGCAATGGACCGCACAGAAGCCCTGCGGTCCACCGAGTGAGAAGATCCCCGCGGCCATCTTCATCAGGTAAGTAAGAAGTCACCGGAGCGCGGGGATTCAGGTAAGCGCTCTCCGGTGTTCTTTTTTAACCCCTGCATCGGGGTTGTCTCGCGGCGAACGGGTAACTCTCTATAATTCAAACTATGACGAGAGGCAAAAGCAAAGGAGCCAGACCACAAAAATTACCAACATTTTTCTTAGCTGTGACTTCTTCTCATATGGACGCTACAAATACTAATGACATTGAAGGATCAATAATTTATCAGAACTCTGCTTTTCTGACCTCACCTGGGTCTGTCAATGATATGCCGCATTCCACTTTAAAAAAGAAAACTCTAATCAAGAATGTACTATTTCCTTTCATCCACTACAGGATGTGAACGCAATTTCCTCAACTAAACGCAACTTATCCACGCTACACCATGGAATGCCACCAACCAGGGCCCCTCCAGTTTGTCCCCCTAAAAATATCCCTGTGCCATGCTGCCAAATACATACAGAATGACAGTGAGCTGGAGAAAGACAAGCTGACAACCAGGAATATGGAACTACAAATTCTCCAACATGACCATTAGGACTAGGACCACATCTACAGCCATGAGGCCGAATACATACAGAACAATGGTGAGCTGTAGGAAGACAAGCTTTCAACCAGTGATGTGGAGCTGCAAATTCTTCTACATGACCATCAGGACCAAACCGACAGCCATGAGGCCAAATGCATACATAACCATGGTGAGCTGGAGAAAGACAAGCTGTCGACCACTCTGGGTACTCTGGTGTGCTCCACACTTGAAAACATAACTACGTTACTCTGTAAGGAAGAAGGAAAAACAAGTGAAGATGAGGCGAAAAAAAATTGAAGAGCCTTCCACTGAAGCCTCAAGCCAACCACAACACTAAGAACCAGAGCTATTCATCTCTGAGAGCCGCATAAATGAAGAACAGCTTCAACAGGATAACCAACTGATCAATATGTGTAACTCTCTAAGGAAGGAGGAAGAGCAACAAACAAGTGAGGATGCGGCCAAAAAAAATTGAAGAGCCTTCTGCTGAAGCCTCAAGTCAACCACAACACCAAGAACCAGAGCCATCCATCTCTAAGAGCCGCACAAATGAAGAACAAGTTCAACAGGATATTGAGAGCCGCACAGATTTAGAACAAGTTCAACAGGATATCCAACTTTTAATGGCTGAGATAGAGGACTTAAAGAGAAAAAAATCGGGAGATCCTGCAGATTATTTAACTACTTTCAGTAAAAGAAGAAAGAAACAGCATCAGCCCGATGAAGGGTGTACAAGCTTTTATTCTTCTGAAAGGCTTCATTTTTTAATGCAAGCAGAAACCCAGAAACCACTTGTAGCCACCAAGAAACACTAAACACCACCTGCCATCACCAAGATAAATACCAGATACCACCTGCCGCCACCAAAAAAAACCTGAAACTACCTGCCGCAACCAAAAAACACCTGAAACTACCTGCCGCAACCAAAAAACACCTGAAACCATCTGCTACAACCAAGTAGCATCTGACAATGGGAGATCCTTCAGATTATTTAACTGCTTTTGGAAAAAGAAGAAAGAAAACGATAGATAGATAGATAGATAGATAGATAGATAGATAGATAGATAGATAGATAGATAGATATGAGATAGATAGATAGATAGATAGATAGATAGATATGAGATAGATAGATAGATAGATAGATAGATAGATAGATATGAGATACATAGATAGATAGATAGATAGATAGATAGATAGATAGATAGATAGATAGGAGATAGATAGATAGATAGATAGATAGATAGATAGATAGGAGATAGATAGATAGATAGATAGATAGATATGAGATAGATAGATAGATAGATAGGAGATAGATAGATAGATAGATAGGAGATAGATAGATAGATAGGAGATAGATAGATAGATAGATAGATAGATAGATAGATAGATAGATAGATAAATAGATAGGAGATAGATAGATAGCTAGGATATAGATAGATATGAGATAGATAGATATGAGATAGATAGATAGATAGATAGATAGATAGATAGATAGATAGATAGATAGATAGATAGGAGATAGATAGATAGATAGATAGATAGATAGATAGATAGATAGATAGATAGGCGATAGATATGAGATAGATAGATAGATATGAGATAGATAGATATGAGAGATAGATAGATAGATAGATAGATAGATAGATAGATAGATCGATAGATAGATAGATATGAGATAGATAGATAGATAGATAGATAGATAGATAGATAGATAGATATGAGATAGATAGCATCAGCTCCGATGAAGGGTCTAAAATCTCTGCCCCTTATGAAGGGCTTAATTTGTATATACTTTAGACATCTTTATACAAATATATATTTATAAAATAAAAGAAGAGCGCATACTCCCCTTTCCTCTGCCCCCCACAACACAGCTCAGTGGCTCCCACACAGGTTTCTTGGTGCCCTGATGCTGACTTCCTGATGTACAGTCCGGCAGAAGTCAGGTGAGTCCTGCCACCAATCAGAGCCATCATCCCCGACTCCTGGCATCATGGCACCCAAGATGTGAGCGCTGATATCAGGAGTTTTTTTCATTTTAGGCTGGGCCCAGCTGTTAGCAGAATTTCCATGGTAATGATAAGCCAAGTGAAATATACAGCAAAATGTATGTAGCAATCACAAAACGTTTCTATAAATTTGACGTGTATTTGTATATCCTGTTTGTTTCTTTTGATCTTACACGTCTCTTTTGATTATATCTTTCTGGATACATTAGATATTTTTTTGATATCTCGCATGTATATCTACTCTTCATCACGTTAAATTAACGTCATGAACATTTGGCCTGTGTGTATGTGAACCCTTTTATTCTTGCCATTGAACTTGCCATAAGACAATTTATAAAAATGTGAGTGTGTGTTGGTGTAGGGGCAAGTAGGTTAGGCCCATATAAGATGAGGTTAGAAGTAAAGATGAGCGAGTATACTCGCTAAAGGCAATTGCTCGAGCGAGCATTGCCTTTAGCGAGTACCTGCCCGCTCAAGACTGCAGGTTCGGGTGCCGGCAGCGGGCACGGAGCTGCGGGGGAGAGCGGAGCGGAACGGAGGGGAGATCTCTCTCTCCCTCTCTCCCCCCCGCTCCCTCCTGCTGACAGCCGCTACTCACCGCTCCCCCGCGCCGGCACCCGAACCTTCAGTCTCGAGCGGGGGAGATACTCGCTAAAGGCAATGCTCGCTCGAGCAATTGCCTTTAGCGAGTGTACTCGCTCATCTCTAGTTAGAAGACATGGCTTTTCTATAATGGAAAACTCCGATATTATTCTGGGCAGAGTTGAGTTTGTTTTTGCTTACTTCTAATTTGGACGGAACAAGTCGAAGTGTGATATTTGTGACTTTTTTATTCACTGATGGGGTGGTGAAGAGTAAAACCTGGACTGAGAAGTTTTGAAATACCCCCCATACATCATACTGCCATGGACTGCATTATTTTATACTGCCATGGACCAGCCTCATTCAGTTAATTCTGGATTGTGTTATGCTGGACACTTCTTCTTGAGATCGTTGGGGGTCTCAGTGATAAGACCCCCACTGATCTGCAAGTTTTCCCTTATCTTGTGGATAGGGATTAACTTCAAATTCTAGACAACCCCTTTAAGACGGCGTCAGAAAGACCCTGACAATCACAAGCAGAGGTTACTGTAATACATGACATGCACCCTACTACCTACCCCACAAAAATACATGCAAGGCAGACCTATAGATAGATACAGATAGTCCCCACCTTACAAAGAGGTTCCGTTCCAGGAGGGTATTCGTAAGTGCGTTTGTTTGTATGTCCGTACTGGGACTTATGCTGGGACCACTACTTTTGCGCATAACACCCGACATGTTAGAATGCCCAACACACGTTCTAAAGAAGCCGCGTGGGTGCAGTGAGAGAGGGCTGTTGTTTACGACGTACGCTACTCTCGCTCGCTGCTGCCGCCACTTGGCGGACACGCGAACTATCCTTACGCGCTAACTTTTAACTTGGGGACAAGTTTGTTTGTATGCACTGAAGTTCGTTACTCGAACTTCCCAAGTAGGGGACTATCTGTATAGTTATATCTAGAAGGTCAATCTGTTTAGCGACTGTCTCACGTAGGGGATGTGCTGCCAACAAGGATGCGTTTTTGGGAGGGCACAAAAGATGCAATCGCCCAATGAATGAGCATGATTGGGTGCTGCTTGGGCAAATGAACGCTTCTATGAATGTTCTTGTCTGATCATGAGGTCATGTAAAAGGCCTTTAAAGGGAACCTGTCATCAGGTGTTTCCTATGCAATGAGATTGCCATATGGCTCATTGGTGTAACTATAGTGGATGCGGTTGCACCTGTGCCCTGGAGCCTAAGGCTAGCTTCACACTGGGTGGATTCCGGGCGGAAATCTCGCTGTTTGGCCGCAGGAAAAAAGTGAGATTTCTGCCGGGAATCCGCTGCTTCAAAACCCGCGGCTTTTGAAGCGGCCTGGACGCGCGCTTTTTTGCTGCAGCTGGCGCTCCCATAGAGAAGAGCACGGCCGCTGGAAGAAAAAAATGAACATGCTGCGGCCAGCAAATCCGTGCCACAGTGCCAGCTTCTGACGACTTTGCCGCGGCGGATTCGCCGTCCCGTGTGGACGAGATTTCTGAGAAATCTCGTCCACATGGCTGGCTAACCCTGGGATTAGCGGCCGCAGGCGGAATCGCCGTGGCGAAATACCGGACGGAATATCCGTGGCAAATCAGCCCAGTGTGAACCCAGCCTAAGGGGGCCCATAAGGCCTCTCTTCTCCATACAGGGAGCCCAGTACTATGAATAAAGCATTATAGTTGGGGGCCCTATTACACATTTTGTATTAGGACCCAGGAGCTTCAAGTTATGCCTCTGCGTTAAGGGGTTAAGAGAAGTTGGGGGGCCACAAGATAAACTTTTTCACCCCGGCCCATGAGCCTTTAGCTACGCCTCTGATGTACGGGTATATCATTTCCTATCCTCTGACATTTTGTATCACCTGGCATCAGGCACCTAATGTGTGTGTATTCAACCCGGCGGCCGGAGAGCGTCTGATGGCGACCCTGCAAGTAATGGCCGAGAAGTGAGAACAAGTAAAGGTGGGCGCTAGTACTCAAGCATGGGTAACCTTAGACGCAGCGCCTGCGCAAGACTTCAGCAGGGGATAGAAAATTAATGTGCCTGTCTATTAAAGCCGGGGATCGTCCTTGGCGCGGCTGTGCGGGGAAAATCTGACTCTTTTTGCCTAATTTTAACCCCTTAAAGACGCGGCCTATTTTGGCGTTGAGGACGCAACGATTTGGGGGGATTTTCATCTCCACTTTTCAAAAGCCATAACTTTTTTTTATTTTTCCGTCGACACGGCCGTACGAGGGCTTGTTTTTCGCTTGGCGAACTGAAGTTTATATTGGTACCATTTTTGAGTGCATTCTAAAAACTTATTTTTGAGAGCAGGGAGAGAACGCGCAGCAATTCTGGTATTATTTTATTTTTTTTTTAATCGTCAATCAAAGAGCATAAATGACGCAATACATTTTTTTCTGCGGGTCGGTACGATGACGACGATACCAAAAATATTTTTCTATAAGGTTTTTCCACTTTTGCACAATAAAACCCCTTTTTTGGAAAATTCTAATTATTTTTACATCGCTGCATTCAAAGTCCTATAACTTTTACATTTTCCACGGACGGAGCTGTGTGAGGGCTTGTTTTATGGCGAGACGAGCTGTCGTTTTTATAGGTACCATTTTGGGGTACGTACGGCTTTTTTGATCACTTTTATTGCGTTATTTTTGGGAGGCAAAATGAAAAAAGTAAGTGTTTTGCCTTGGTTTTTTGGTGTTTTTTTTTATGCTTGCCGTGCAGAATAAGAAGCGTGTTCAAGTTATTGTACGAGTCGTTACGGATACGACGATACCAAACATGTGGGATTTTTTTAACATTTTTTTTAAACTAATAGGGGGAAAAAGTGCAGAAAAGGGAATTTTTTTACACGATTTGTATCCTTTTTTTAGGCCTCGTTCCCACGGACGGATTTCCGCCGCATAATTCGCGGCGGAAATATAATAATAATAATCTTTATTTGTATAGCGCCAACATATTCCGCAGCGCTTACATAGACAGGGGGGAATACAGAAAGACAAAATACAAACATTACAGAACCACGGTTACATATAGTAATCAGTTGATGGAAACAATAGGGGTGCGGGTCCTGCTCCAACGAGCTTACATACTACAAGTAATGGGGTGATACAGAGGGTAAAGGGGCTGGAGATGTGAACGGTATGGCGGAGATGAGCACGGTATGGCGAGGTGGAGAGTGAGCGATGCTATACACATAGACAATGGTCAGACATTTAGCCGTGTGACGGCAGAAACGGTGTGACTGCAGGAGCGGTTTATGACGGCTAGCAGGGATTGCAGTCAGTAGGTCTGGGAGCATGTTATCAGGCGGAGTACAGAGGGGTTTGTTTAGGGAATGCGGTATGCCTCCCTGAAGAGGTGCGTTTTTAGAGCACGCCTGAAGTTCTGCGAGTCCTGGATTGCTCGGGTAGCCTTTGGTAGTGCGTTCCAGAGGACCGGTGCTGCTCTGGAGAAGTCTTGGAGGTGGGAATGAGAAGTTCGAATTAAAGGGGCGCTCAGTCTGGTTTCAGAGCGGAGAGCCCGGGCTGGTTGATGGATTGAGATGAGGGAGGCGATATAGGGTGGCGCTGCACTGTGGAGGGCTTTGTGGATGAAGGTAGCGAGTTTGAATTGAATTCTGTATTTAACGGGCAGCCAGTGCGGTGACCGGCACAGGGCAGAGGCGTCCGAGTAGCGGCTGGACAGGAAGATGATGCCGCGTTGCCCGCAGCTATTAGGTTCTATTGAACCTAATAGCTCAGGGCTCACGGTGCAAAATTCCACCGCTGAATTCCGCACCGTGAAATCGCCCGTCCTCACCCGCGGCATGCTCTATTTGCCGCGGGTGTACGCGCGGACGGCTTCCATTGCAGTCAGGGGAAGCCGTTTGTTCACGCTATCTTCCGCTGTAGCACTTCCCCGCCGCCGCGTCACATGACACGG